>NW_018128078.1:318783-334890 GCF_001952655.1 Monopterus albus
ACCTGCCCGTCATACAGGTGAGACTCGCACAGTATCGCAGGTCATCCACATTACCAGCAGGTCACAGTTGCACAGGAAAGGCTTGCTCACCTGACTTTAGATTCACATTCGTACATGTAACACCTGTGCACAGAACATGATGTAACGGGATGAGGCACAGCTGTGGTACAGGACATAGCTGTCGGCGTGGTGCTCATACCTAGAACTGCTACACGCAACATTTTATATGTTGTATGAAACCTGTGTATAGAATCAGCTTTATTGGCCAAGTAGGTTTAAACCACTGACCATATAAAAGATGGACAGGCTAACGGCTTCCAGAAGTGAAGCCCCCCCCTCGGCTGGTTGCAGTATAGGTCATAAACTCCGCCTCCTCCACGTTGGCGTATGGGACTTGTGTATCAGTCAAAGGAATGCATGGGGTGGCCGTGCAAAAAAGGGTTTTCAAAGAACTTGTTTTCTGTTTAAATAATAATGTAAATATGTTCATTCTGCCCATGTATCTTGACAAAAGGGCTACAGTTGGAAGTGTGTTTTTATAGGCTTTCAACTGCTTTAAGGTTTCTGATAAAGATTCACCACTCGCAATTTTCTTGGTTAATTCAGTTTTTGTTCGACCTGCCACTTCTTTTTTTTTTTTTTTTCCAAGAACTGTAATCAACCACATACACAGACAATTTTATGACTTTAATGAAAACGTTTAATTGTAATAAAATTAACCGATGTGGTTCTGAGACATCAGGTTTCTGATTCCACAGTGTCTGTGGTTCGTTTTTCTTCCATTAATGTAAGTGTTTGTCTGTTTTTCTCTGCAGAGTCCTGTTCAGCAGCTCGGTCCTGAATCTGTGTGACCTGGTGGCCCTCAGGCCAGATCTGGCCTGTCTTAAGAAGGTTCTGTATTTTCACGAGAACCAGCTGGCTTATCCAGTCCGCAAAGACCAGGAGAGAGACTTCCAGTATGGATACAACCAGGTCCTGTCATGGTACGCACAAGAGTCTGAATGCAGTCACCAACATGTCCTTTTTAATATTGTTTTATTGACATTGGATTTACATGCTATACATTGCTAAAGGTGTAAAATTAATTGGGTTGCTATTATGTGTTCCTTGGAAATGTTTTATTATTGTTCTTGTTATTCAGACCCACTATATAGAGATCAATGATGTGTTTCCTGCCTGAGCAGAAATAACCATAGTTGATGGTCATTCTACTCAACAGTGACATCTGCCATGTGTTGCAGAGTTACTGAGGTTTGTTTACGGCTGTCAAAACAGCTTTAAGTACATCTGTTCACTGCACTTAACATGCTGTATGTATCCATCACAGTGAGAAATGTAATATTTCATAAGTGTGAGTTCTAATAGCAAGCAGCCATATAAAACTGAGAGCAGCATAAATACACAGTGTGTCTTAATTAGTGTCGGGCTGCATCTGATTGGTTAATGACCTGGGCTGATTAGTTAATTACTGACATGCTGCTGTGTGTAATTGAAGAGGTTCATGCTCCCATCAATCAGATGTGAAACAGAAAACTGTTGTTGACTTGATGGGCAGCTTGTCAATAGGTCGCAGGCTAATGCCGTTACCGCAGCATTAAAGAATGCGTGGCACCGATCGTTACGAGATGTCTGATTGGACCGAGGCCAGGTTACTTTACTAATGTGAGGTTTAATGAAATGCAGCGAGGCCGCGGTGTGTCAGACTCCACTGCAGCTTAAACATTCACTCATTTTTAAATGACTTTTAAAAGCTGAGCGGCATGAGAATGACTGACTGGTGATTGTATCTGCTAATGCCATGTCAACACGAGTAGAGCAAACCCATAGTCGACCTCCTGAACAATGATCTGCACCTTTTGAGACTTAAAAAGATCCAGTCTAGCTTCATTATCGAATTCATTTGTGTCCAATTTTGATCTCAGTGACTTGTTCGGCAAAAAAAGAAACCCCAGCTTTCCAGTTTCACATACCTGCTGCTTTTCCTTCTTCACAAAACTATTATTTTCAGTACTGATTAGTGATCAGCCCCAGATAGATTTCAAACCAGTTTTAAAGAACCCAGTGATCCAGGCTCAGGTCAAATCATCTGGAGAACTGTGATCCACATACGAATGGACTCAACGTTTAGATCGGTCTCAGTCTGGTTGTTTTGTCCTTCAGCCTGGTGTCAGATGTGGTGGTGTTCAACTCCCTCTTCAACATGGACTCCTTCCTGTCCTCCATCTCCTCCTTCATGAAGAAGATCCCAGACCACCGACCCAGAGACCTTGCGCAGGTGATCCGGCCCAAGTGTGTGGTCCTGAACTACCCAGTCCAGTTCCCTGATGTCAGCAGGTCAGGTTTAATGAGGTTCAGGTCCTCTGCTATCAGACAGGCCTCCTCCACTTCTCTTTGTACATCTGATGTTGAATGACAAAGATAGAGGCTGTCTTTATGTAGATGTGTGTTTTGCAAGGGTTCATGTTTGTTTGTGAGCGTCATGTGAACTTGGACTCTGATCTTAGACTGTAAACTAGGAGACAAATCAAGGACATGATGTCGCTGAACCTCCAGGTTAGTAGGGTCACAGCTGATTTGGTGTAGCTTCCAGCACTGTGAACTCAGGCAAATTACCAAAAACTGGGTATTGCACTTTTCAAGAAGTATTTATAATGACTCTCAGAACCACTCCTAGGAATCGCCCTGAAAGCTTAAGAACTCGTCATCCTCTCATTCTCAGCACGGAGAAATCCCACTAAGAACAAGTGTGACATCGCTGTTTTGGAAACTGAAATGCCAACATTGGCGCCATTGGTCAAGTAAAGGCTTTGTGTATAAACAAGAAGCTGGTTCATTATACGCTGTAGTAATGTGCTTTCTATCACGTCTCTTTCTGCATTAGGCAGCAAGTTTATTGGAAAGCTGCTCATAATGTGATTCGCCTGTCTGAAATTATTTTCATCAGCTCTGTTTTTTTTAATTCTATAGCCTATAATAAAGTTGTGTATTCAGGGGGAACATGTTTTCAAAACGAGGTTTCAGTCTGCTTCTGCTGTCATTTGAGTCGTGTGTGTGTGGGGGTCCGTTTGGCCGTTGAATCCAGTGACTCAAGGTTCACGTAGTTCACAACCACTTGACTGTTAATGCTGTGGTTAGCTTTGGATCCACAGAAGCGCCCTTGTCAGT
This sequence comes from Monopterus albus, assembly GCF_001952655.1. NCBI lineage: Eukaryota > Metazoa > Chordata > Actinopteri > Synbranchiformes > Synbranchidae > Monopterus > Monopterus albus. The sequence continues at coordinate 321,949 of NW_018128078.1, forward strand.
CCTCGGGGCGATGACTTTAATGTGTGTGCCATTGGTGGCTCCAACATGTCTAAGGAAACCAGCAATTTGCAGCTGGTTTTTCACCAATTAACAGTGAGTGGCATGGAAATGAACAAACCGGTGCATCATCAGTGGATCTGTATGAGCGATCGAGGTCTTTATGTATAACAGCCAGCTTTGACAGCTGTTCATGTTCGATCACAGCTGCCCTCGAATGACATAAGAGGCCTGCTTTTAAGTCGTTTGGTCCGGAAGCTCCTCAGGGATTGTCACACAGAGGAAGGAGGAGATCCACTCACCACAGGGAAGGGCAGCTTTTGGCATGGGCTGTGATGAGATCTCACAATATTAAAACATGAGGGTATGTATCGTCAAGGTGAAAGGCTGTTTCATTAAAAAGCCTCCAATTAATCCAAAATGCTGCAGCCAGAGTACTGACAGGAACTATCAAGAGATCATATTAGCTTCTCTCCATTGGCTCCATGTAAAATCCAGAATAGACTTTAAAATACTTTTCCTAACATACAAAGCCCTTAATGACAAGGCTCCATCGTATCTTAAAGACCTCATAGTGCCTTATCATCCCAACAGAGCACTTGGCTCTCAGAGTGCAGGTTTACTTGTGTTTCCTAAAGTCCACAGAGCCCCTCTCTGGGGGGGATTTGTTGGCATTTCCTCTATAATGGTGAGAATAGTAAGGTCTAGACCTTACTTTGTAAAGTGTCCTGACATGACTTTTGTTGTGATTTGGTGCTATACAAATAAATTTGTATTGTGTTGTATGTGGTGAAATTATATGACCCAACCGGTAATTTATGAATTCGAAGCTGGGGTCTAGAATAAAGATTCTCTAAGTAAGAGAAATATTTTTTTTCAGTGGTCCCCCAGACAAAACTCTGATTTCTGTGGTTTCATCGGGACTTGAGTAGAGACTCAGAACAAACGGGTCAGTAAGTATAAACACAGTGTACAAATACTGTGTGGTCGTGTCGGTGGCAGAGCTGCACAGCTCTTCTCCCCCTCCAGTGTTTCTCAGCTCATTTTAACATGTTAATGTGTCTGAGCCACAGCTAACTCGCTGAGGTAAGTAAGTGATTATACGCATGGCCGACAATCCCTTCACTTGCCCGCAGTCCTCCTACTAAACCGTGCATGGGGGGGCCTAAACTGCAAAAAGCTTGAGCGGGGTCTTGTTCATTGAGTACCGTCTGGCTGTGATTGGGTTTCACTGATAACTGGAGCCAGTGCATTAATGAGTCTGTCCTAGTTTAGTATCTGGGCCCAAATCCTCTCTAAGCTGCTCGCTGTTGCTTGTTGTCAGTACATGGCTGCTACTAACTGTGGTTTCCATAGTTTATGGCTTTCTGTCAAATGTCAGAAAATACTGAGGAATGCCCACTACGCTTTCTCCCAGGTCGCACTGCAGTATTATCCTGAACATAGCGGCCCCAGTTATAAGACAAACTCCCTTTTCAAACATGTTTTTGAGAAGAAGACTTTTTGAGGACAGGCGACTGCGTGATGCTCGTCTTCATCACTGAGCTTTTTTTCTCTGTTCTGTCTACATGACTTCTTTTGGTTTATGCTCTCACACTTCAACTGCTTTTACTGGAAAAAAAAACTTACAGCAAATAGATTTACAGTTTTTTTTTCCTCTTTTTTTTATGATTTTGGAGCAAGCTAATGGCTCACAGCTCCTGTCCCATAAGAGGATACAGTATGCACCGTGTGTGCGTTAGTAAGAAATAGGTATAAAGTGATATGATGATTAAGAAGAGAAGAAGACAAATCATGTTCCAGTGGACCTTGATATCCAACACAGTATATGATCGGTCTGAGTGACACATGAATCAGCCGTCTGTCCAATTGTCATCCTCAGCATGTGCACATGAACCGACAGATTGGTTGGCTTTGGAGTTTTACAGTCCAACAGCTGTTCTCCTCTGGACTGAATCTGGTCCTTCCTGATGTCGCAGTTTTCCCTCCATATGAATGTTACATAACTTCACACTGAGCCACAAACCCACCAGAGGGAGACTGGGAGAACACTTTGAGTCTGAGCAGTATCCCACCTCTGGTTATCGGGTCATTGGTGGACTCAGCAGTCAGCTCATATAATGACCTTAATGTGGATCTTATTGTGCTGTAATGACTGGCTGACACTCGTTCAGTCCACCCGCCTGAACTGTCCCATCTCAGACTCCAGAGATCCAGAGCTCTTTGCTGATGACATGGGCTGTGTGACCCAGCTGAGACCAGGGCAGTCTCAGGTTTCAGAGCTGGACCCTGATGCTAAGTTTAGCCTCCTTTGAAAGACACATGAACCATTTTTAATCCATGTTTGGAAAAACCAAAGTTGTTCCAGCATTGGATCTTTTTACTCAGATACACATACCCTGTTCAGCTGACACCAGTACTCAAAAGAGACCAAATGTGGATTCTTCCACCACTGAAAATAGTGCCCAACAAGTGCACTGTTTGTTCAGTAAAAACTACAGTGAGCATCTTTGAGAAAATTACTGAGGCATTGGTTTGTCATCTTTAGAGCCTTGTAGACGTGTTATGAAGTTGAGATTAAGCAGTTTAGTTTTAACATTGCACTGTAACTGCTCTTTATTTTGTTCATCAATTTTTTTTTTCCCGTTTTAACAATGTTTTGTTGGAGGTTAAGGTTTCCTGTTGTAGTTGGTCTATACCAATTAGCCAGAACATTCTGACCACTGAGCGGTGGCGTGAATACCACGGACGATGTCATTTCCTGTCGGTGTGGAGGTGTATATCAGGCATTAGGATAACGCGACTGCTCACAGCGACATGGTTTAGTGTCAACCACAGACCCTGTTTGCAAAAGACAAGTGACAGAACGAAACTGAGATGGTCCGGGGTGTAACCTCCTGTGGAAACAAACATCAGATGATCAGCAGCAGAAACAGACTTTCCGTTTAACATGCAGTAAACGATGTAGAAGGACTGTTGTACCTGTGAGTGATCAGCAGTAGGTCTATGTGACACAAGCAGGGCACAGGATAGCCAGACTGTGGCACATGCTGACCAGTCACACACAGCTGATGTGTTCACTGCTGCTGGTTGATGTGATGCAGGAGGAGCTCGGTGAGCATTCGGTACGCTTTGGAGCAGGGAGCATCTATTTTCTTATAGCTTTGGGAGGCATTTGAGGACCACTCGTGACAAATATTGCCGTTTTTCTCTTTTTCAAATGGCGACTAATTCAAACTGTTTTTGTGCCACAGCAGAAAATAAAATACATTTAACATTTGATCTTGAGGGCAGTTAGTCGACTAACATCAGTGTACTGTGTGTAAACTTGTCACCATAGGAAAAGTGTTTAGATGGCCCTCGAGAGGAACCACAACTCAACAATGAACATGCACGCACGTGCCTCATAGGTGCACCCTGGTATTTCAACAAATAGTGCTACACCTCTGCTCCTGTGTACATGGTATTAGGCAGGTGGTCATAATGTTATGGCACTGCTAGGGAATGTAACGGTGCCCTTAAAAACTGATGATGAGGATTCCTGCTATAGTTGGACTACATGAGCATGTCAGTTTTGTCTTAACTGATCTTTTTCTGGTTTTGATGTTTGTTGTTTTTCACTTGTGTTTAAAAAAAAAAAAAAAAAAAAAAAACTGCGAGTTGCCTCTGTGTATGAAATATGCTCTACAATAAACCTGCCTTGCCTTTCTCCTTCTGCCCCTGGTGTTGTGTAGGCCAAACAGAAGACCGTTAACAACAGTCCAGTTTGGTGGACGTAGGCTCTGTGTCGCTCTGAGACAGACCTCATCTGCATTTCTTAAATGATAAAAAAAAAATAAAAATTGAGGGCAAACCCATCTTGAGCCTCAAAGTTCACTTCTGAGTTACAGATGAGAGCATTGGTTTGGGGTCAGCCCTAGAGAATCTGATTTAGTGGCCAGTTTTTCTCTCTGAGCCTAAAACTGTCTCAGTTTTAGTCTCCAAGTACGAGGTTCCTTCTGAATCGAGTATATTCCCATACGATCTGTCTAAAAGCAAGACTGAAGCTTGCTTCTTCTTCATCTGTCAGGTAGATGTAGTTCAGTAAATATTTATTCTTGTTTGACCAGAATCAGGCTGAAGCTGTCGGGGAGGTTTTATTTTAAAGGCCGGGTTCAAGTGTGGGAAGTCTGTCGTAACAGCCCATATGAAGAGAGCAGGCGCTGGTTTGACTGGTCTCATCCTCTTTCCACTGAATATACGCAACCTCTTTGTGTCTTTGTTCAATCCTGTGTGTAGCTAAATGTACATTAGTGAAGAGATTATTGCCAGTGAGATAAATGAGCTGAATGATTTTTGACCTTGGGCTTTTCATCTTTAATCGGGTTCACAGAGGTGAGGTCATCACACAGATTACTGTTGATTTATCAGGAAGATAATTGGTCCCTTCCCATTATCTATTTATTTATTTATTTATTTGCCTCCAGTCAAACATCTCATTTCCAAAATGGATTATTGAGTCAGGTTTTCCCACAGAGACGTGGCTGTGATGCAGCCGGTTGGACAGCGTGTCCGTTTCTGTCCATCCAGCTTTCGCTTTGAGGCTTTTAAAAAACACTTTGCTGATGTCACTGTGTTTCTTTATTCCCTGAATGTCTTCGTTAGGTTGAAAAGGTGTCGACATTTCTCTCAATGTTTAAATGCCTAGGTATACACACTTTAACGACTAAATGTTTTAATGACTGTCTTTAAATTTTTTTTTTATTTTTTTTTTATTATGGGCTTTCTCTCCATATCTGTGCTTTTGTCTTAATTATTCAGGTTTTTTTTTTTTGTTTGCTTTTTTACATCTTCAAGTCTCCAGGTCTTTTGACATGTGTGTGTGTGTGTGTTCGTGTGTGTGTTCATGTCTTCACATCTTGCCTGGATATTTGGATGGTTTCTTCACATCCCTTTCTTCCAAGTCAGTTGTCTGTGGTTTTCCACAGGGTTTCTTTTCTTCTCAGGGCCTACAGCGCCTCTGATCTGATAACCACAGGTATAATGGACCCTTGTGTTTTCTGATCCTTCTGCCTCAGGTTGATATAAGTCCCACTGTGCACATTAATACTTTGTGTGGTTGAGCTGGGCTTAGATATTTCAGCTCTGAGTGTGAGCTCAGTTTTTTTTACCTGCCAGCCTCAGAGAACGGAAGAAAAGCGAGTCTCTTACACATTTGTTTGTTTTGTTTTTTTCCCCATATACTTTATTTTGAAATATCAGTCATGTAGTAGATCATCCATCAAATATTTTTCATTTGTAGGTGAGTTTTTTTGTCTGTGTGAATAAAACCTTTCTGTAAAGGTAATATCTGCTGATTATCAGTTTCTCAATGTAAAACAAGTCGGATTGAAGACGGGTGGGTTTCAGACATGGACCTGGCCAGAGACTTGTTGGTGATGACCGGGGACTTTGAAACCAGTTGGCCTAGACTGGGTGTGGATTATACATCAGTTTTGTTTTGTTTTTTCCCTGAAACATTGTTTAAAGATCTTAAATTAAAGCTTGAAACACAAAGTTTAGGACTTTGTACTTGACCAGAGGCTTGTTGATCCAGGCTTAGAACTTGATTTGAGACCCTGAAAACTGAATGAATACTTGAAGCTTGGTTCGAATTGTTGGTATTAACTTTGTATTTTGATTATCAACAGCAATAACCGGTCTAAGCGTCAGTGTATAAGACTTGAAACACACGACTCTGTACTAGACCAGGGTCTCATTGGTGTCGACTTTTACTTGTTGATGCTGACCTACTGACTTGGGAGTTACTGGGAAATTAACCCGCGAGTTGTTGTTGACCTGAACCCTGACTCGGGACTCGTTTGTCGTCTTCAGATTTGTCGTTCTCAACTTGGGAGTCGATTGGAGCGTTTTCGGTATGGACTTTGGACCCGTTGGTCGCGATTTTCAGTCATAGTGAACATCGGGTCTGCTTTTAGTTTCCCGGCAGTTCACGTCGTTGGTGCGACCGTTGAAAACTGTTAGATTTGCCGTGTTGGTTCCTGATATGAGAAATGTTCACTTCTCTGATTGTTGCTGGGGAAGATGATAAAAGCCTTCAGGAACTGACTGGACTCCAGTGCATTTCAGGGAACAATGACTGGTGTAAAATGAGTATGGTTTAATTAGTGTAAACTCTGGTGTGGTCACCAGCAGTGACGAAGTGTTCAGGAGCGATTAGGAGAGTTGGTAGCTGTTGTTCATCTGCAGTTGGTGGATGTAAATTAGCCACAGACGAGTTTACACTGATTATTCTGCTTGTGGTTTTCAGGTTGCTGCCGAAACACAAGCTGGTCCGCTGGCAGAAGGTCGGTCCTGGTCAACCACAGACATCAGGGTAAATACATCAGAGGTTTGTTTAATGTAATGACATGCCTCATCATTACAAGATCTGTTACATGGAGCTGGGTTTTGTAATAATCAATGATATCCTGTTAGTATTTTTATTAAAATGTACCTGTTATTGTCGTAACATGACAGGTCTGGGGATTGGCCCACGTCTGAACCCAGAACAGACAAGAAGCCTGTTCACGAGGAGGGCCCTGAAGACCAGGGGAAGCCTCTGCACATTGTGTGGCCTCACAGGTGGTAAGTTCAAAGTATGATGTCAGGACACCAAACTTTACTCTACGTCTTCAAAATATTTGACCGTTAAGTATTTCAGCAGTATGTGAAAATCATCATGTGCAGCAAACCGTAGTTTCCCAAGAACAGTCACCAGTTTTCTGAAAAAAGTAGGTCTGACAAAATAATACTGTGCATTAGTGACTTATGTTAAGATCGACCTCCTCAGTGTAATTCTATAGTTTGTAAAAGGACTTTTTTTTTTTTTTTCATTGACACTGCTTGATAAACGCAGCCTCGGGTTGTGTTTGGACTGAAATTGTGAATCAGCGAGATAGATGAAAGAGCTGAGTTGCATTTTCAGCTTTGACTTTTGTCTCCTGAACATGCTTGTAAATCAGATTATCGACATAAAGCTGAGCGGTGGTTGGTTGTTTTTCACCTTCTCTTGTATCGCTGACAAAAGCAGCCGTCGTATAAGCTGCTCTGAACTGAGCAAAACACTGCCGGATTATCACAGTGATGGCCGGACACTTTTATTTTGGGGGAAATGAGGATTTTTCCACAGAGGTTCAGTTAATCTCCGATTGAAGCTTCTCTCCATCTCATCTGTTTTTTGTTTAATCTGCGTGTGGCCTGGATCTTCAGATTACAGCTCCGTCTTACTGCTGCTGTTTCTAGGGGAGGAGGGGGAGGAAATGGGTGTTTCAGGTGAAGAAGCTGCAGCCTCAGAGCTTCGTCCTGCACATTGACAGAGCTTAAGTTGATCGGGATCAGCTTTTATGTCCTGACTCTGTGTAAAAGACAAAACACAACAAGCAGCAGGTGGTGAAGAAGCATCCCAGAGCACCGCACCGATCCCAGACAGCAGAAAACTGACTACTGAACACCAGCAGTTGTCAGTCAGTGACATATGCCGGGGCTGCCGTCATCGATCTGAGTGTTTTTAAAATATGTGTGTCTGCTTGCTTTTGGTGTCACACGACACTGAGCTGGTTGGACAAAGCAAACACTGAAGATGTCAGAGCACACAAACTGTAAATGTTCCTTATAATTAGCATTGTTTAGAGAAACCACAAGTGGGTTGACAACCTTTTATTTATTGCAGATTGTCTCACACAGGGGTTTGTGTGTAAATAACTTTGTACAGACTTGGCCGATTGATTCGTTGAGAAAATTAGCAGATAATCAGAAAAATCATTAGTTGTCCATTTATCATATGTTCATAAATACAATGTCGTGAAACGGGACTAAAAACAAGACTATCTGAAACTTCTTTAATGCAGCGATTTGTGCTCAGTTATTAGATCCTGAGAAACTGTGGTAAATGGTCTTTTACTTGTATAGCGCCTTTCTATGCTTTTTATAGCACACTCAAAGCGCTTTCACACTATTTGGCCATTCACCCATTCCCAAACACTCACACATTCATTGCTTCAGTGTCTTGCTCAAGGACACTTTGACGTGTTGACTGGACGAGCCAGGAATCAAACCGCTAATCCTCCAGTTAGGAAACGACCTGCTCTACCTCCTAAGCCACAGCCGCCCCCAAGCTAAACAGATGTTTAGATGTTCCTGAAGCATGACACTGAACCTAAACACCCACCAGAGTCCTAAAGATCTATGTTCCGAGTCCAGGAGAACGGGGATCCTGGGGATTTGCTGACAAAACTCCTCTATATCATAGGAAATTAAAAACTTTTGGTCCAATAGGAATTTAAATTTCATGATTCAAGCTGAAGCTAAATGGATTTAGTCCGACTAATGTCACGGCCTTTGCTAGAAGGCCGTGACATTAGTCTTATTATTGATTGGTCTGCTGTTATTCAGTTTATGAACCAATGGGTCTAATTTCAGAGCATTTACTATTTGTGGAAATGTTTTAATGGCAATGGTGAATGAGATCCCTGACTATGGTTTCCTCACCCGTTAATTAACTCTCACCTCTTGGGGGGACATGGGAGCATTGTTATCTCCCTCTCATTTAGTCTTTGTCCTCTGTATCAGCTCGGAGGCAGCGGAGGGGTAGGCTGCTCACAGAACAGTTAAAGGTTTGGGCAAATGAGAGAATTATCTTTGTGTCCAGGGGGAGACGAGAGGCCGGGAGTTGAAAATGTGAGGAAGTAATCTGCTCGGTACAACGTCACCTTAGGACAGCATCCCGCTGACTGCTGTTTGACCTTCACACCATCGCTCTGTCACTGACGGCACGGCTCAGCGTCAGGACTAATGTGACGGTTCGTTTGTGGAACAGGCCTCCAGCAGCTCAGGGAAAGCATTACACCCAGCAGGGTTTTAACGTGGGAGATGTCAAAATACATTTGATTTGTAGAGGGATCGCTTCAGCAAATTTACAGTGTGTGCTTTACAGCAGATAAAATATCTACTCGGTCTCCAAGAAGGACTTTTACTGTAAATTCTCTCACCCTAACCCTAAAAAGTTTGCCTTCAAGGAATGTCTCACTTTAAATAGATATTCAGTGGACAGCATGAACAAAAGCTCCCATGGTAAATTTAATGATTCATCACTCCTTTGTGTGTCTGCTCTTCTGAATGCGCTGTTTTTAACAGGAAAACCCATTTTCCCTAATCATTGATTTTACCTAATAATTATCTTGCTTGTTTGTTTCAAAAATTTCTCACCAAAAACTGAACAGCTGAAACTGTGAACCAACATTAATTTAGGACAAATGTGTCCCTAGTTTCTTCAATTCAGGTTTTTTTTTTTTTTTTTTTTTTATTTTTTTTTTTTTTTTTTTTTTTGTATAGCACCAGTTCACAACAACAATCGTCTCAGGGCACTTTACACAGTCAGGTCTAGTCCTCACACCGTTATAAGCAAGACCTAACAAACCCCCTGAGCAGCACTTGGCGACACCAGGGAGGAAAAACTCCCTTTAAAGGAAGAAACTTCTGACAGACCCTGGCTCTTGGTGGGCGGCCTTCTGCACAGGAGGAGCTTGATGGCTGAAGGCTCTGCCTCCCATTCTACTTCTGTGGACTCTAGGAACCACAAGCAGACCTGCACTCTGAGAGAAAAGTCCCACAATTTCCTTGAAAAATTTTGTACCCAAATTTAGTTTCTAATGTGTGCTCGCTGTCCTTCATGATTTATTTCACAGTTTTAAACAAAGCTGGTCAGGCTACGTGAGACAGTAACTGATTTCCTGTCTTTAAGTTGTGTTCCTGTCAGATTATCTGTGTTGTAGCATCATCTGTGTTGTAGCATCCAAGAGTGACTTTAAGAACCATGGTTTCATTAACTCATCCATCTGTTGCTCCATTGACAGACACCACCTCTGCCTCCTGATCTTGTGAAGTCTGAGCATTTGTTAGTTCACCAGAATCACGGAGAAACTGTTTGTTTATTTAAAGGGAACACGACAAAAACCCTGAGCTCTTCTTCTCCACTCTGCTCAAGCTTAAGGAGAAACAACTTGACTTCCACGTGTCAGTGCTTGGAGAGACGTTTACCGACATACCAGGTACAGAGATACTGCACATGTACATGCATAACTAGGACAGTGTGTATCCAATCAGAGCACTGCTGGAAACAAGTGGTTTTAAGATCATATGCATACCCATAAGCATATGTGCAACGCAGCAGGGTCTGAGACCGAGTCCAGCTGAAGCTAATAGTTGTGGGACCAGTTTACTTTCATTAGTTTTGAAAGAAGTGGGAAATGCTTTGATTTTTCTTGACCTTGCCAACTGTTTTGCATCTGTGCTGTAGTTTCAGTAAGAGGTAAGTGTGAGTTCTTGGCTGACATGGAAGTCAGAGCATTTTAATTGATAAAACACCATGTATCATCAGCTGACAGTGCTGTAATAACCACCTGTTTTAATGTAATGAACACACTCTGCAACAGTGAGACAGTTTTACTGAAGCATAAACACACTGGCTATGGATCCAGCATCATATTTAGTGATTAGCTTTGAGTGCTGGAAGCCAATCATACTGGGGAGTATTAATTTGTTTTCACTGCTCACCTGTTTGTCTTTCTGCTTTGTGTTCATAAATATCAGGCTGCTTTTATCTCATGTACACTGGGGTTTTTGAGTAACCTGATTGCTGCCATGTTTCTAAATGCTTTATCTGATTGCTGCCATAATGTGGTTTGCTCTCAGTAACCTGGTTAAGTGCATGTAAACAGTGTGTGTCACTACCTTAGCCAGGCATGGTCAGTAGTTAGCTGATCCTACTGTGCAACCTTTGGTCTAAAAACTAAATAGGACCAGAGGGCTGCCGTACTGTTTTGCTCTGACACCAGGATTGTCTCATGGTCACTGATATTTGGTTTTGCTGACCGCTGTGGCTATTTTCGTTATGGCTAGCAGCACCAAAGTGAAATGTAGTGGTGTCTTTCTATGCCCACTCATTCATCCACTCTGCAGGTTTCATGTGAAGCCTGGGGAGGACAGCAGGGGGTGTGTGCTTGAAGTGTGCAGAGATGCCACTTGCATTGAATCTGTAGTGGTTAAAAATGCATTTAATAAGTCACAGCTTTTGCCGTCCAAGTATTGCATTCCATTAAATCGCTATTTTGATTTGAAAACAATCGTTCAGCCATGGTTTGAACCCATTTGGGGAGTGGGTCATGGGCACTGTAGCCTTGGAAATGTACTTTGTGTTAGGAGATCATTATTTTAGTTTGATTGACAAGTGAAGCAGTCAGCTGGCAGTTTATGGGGTTTGGCTAGCTAGAATCCAACAGCTTTACAGTAAGTCCTCCTCAATGAACGCGGTACTGTTCAGACTTTTTCAGAGGGGTGCTGATTCAGATGTAGTATCATTTTGGAGGCTGACGTTTGTGCTGCTGTTGATCTGAACTGCATCACACAGAGAAGGCTTTCTGGTATTTGGTCCACCGAGTTTATATCGGTGAGGGTAGGCTGAACAATAGAAACTCTTCTCTGTATAACACAAAATGACCATAAAGTAGAATCAACACCTGTTTTAAACCATTTGAACAGAAACTGAGCATTATTACTTTCAGGAAGGAGGATTAGTCTGACTTAATAAACTATCAGACTGACCTAATAAACTGCATTCCTTGCCTGCAGTATAGCACAGAATATTCAGATCAACAGACTGCACTGACTGAGTAGGACTTTTTACCACATCGTGTGGATTCAGAGCCATAAAATTAACTGCAGATTAAAAAGGCATTTACATGGTCAAAAACAATACAGAGGTCCTTAATCAGTAGGCAGGTAGACAGAGGCAGGCAACAACCAGGACACATTTAGGCGCCATGAATAGAAATACTGCTGACATTAGCACAATAGTAGATCTGGCAGATGAGCAGGGATAGGGGACCGTGCGTTAACGCCTTGTTGGTCAGTGTGCTTTGCTTCACACTTGCCTTGGGTCAGTGGTGCTCTGGGTCCTACTTGGACGCCGTTATGTTTGCTTGCAAATCGAGTTTCTTTATTTTTAACCTCAACCTGCCCAGACACAAATTTACCTTTTTGGCTGTATCTGACTCCTTTATGTTCATTTCATGTTGATCAGTGTGTGTACTGTTCCTGATCAAACAAATCAATAAATGAACATGAAATGAAAATTAAGTGTTTGTAGAACTTCATTTATATGCTTCATGTTAGAATCACTCACATGGGCCTATCACTCCTGAAGGTTCACATGAGGTACACCAAGCTAAAGCCAAGTTAGACTAATCAACACTTGGTCTAAGGTTTGGACCAGGTTTCTGAGTTCAGACCAGAGACCTGTCCAGCTGGTTGGCCTTTACAGTGAAATTCACCTGTTGGAAGAATCGTTTAATTCTGCATGTGTCTTTTTCTCCTGTGGTCCTGCAGATATCTTCCTGGAGGCCAGAAGTCTGCTTGACTCACACATCCTGAACTGGGGTTTCCTTACCAGTAGAGAAGATTACCTCAGAGTGTTATGTCAGGCCGACGTGGTTGTCTCCACCGCCAAACATGAGTTCTTTGGAGTGGCCATGTGAGTTCATGTCGCCTGATGTTGGCTTTTGTACTGAATCAGTTGTTCTGTGTCTGTCAGTCCGGTGGGACGTCTTCAGGCCTCTGGTTTGACCATCAGCTAACTCCAAAGCCTTTACCGTGGTGGAAAATCTGGCACAGAGTGTTAAACAGTACGATGCACTTTCTTTACTCAATGTCGAACTTTATTTTTCCCCGCCATGTTCAACACAACACATGCGCACTCCCATTCCCCAGACCTTCCGGTGTTTTCACAATAAAAGCCTAAAATAAATAAAAGCCTGTACCTGTAAACAAAAATATATAAACATGAACACATCTTAATGTATGGAACTTAACACAGAGGACCTAGGGAGGTTTATGCTGGATAAGTAACTGAAAAATGAATGAACTACTTTC
>NW_018128078.1:335285-336047 GCF_001952655.1 Monopterus albus
TGTGTTTGGGCCCGCACAAATTTTTTTTTTTTTTTTTTTTTTTTTTTTTTTTTTTTTAACTGTGCGCTCCACGTTTTATGTTTTAATGAAACTGAAAAAAGATGCTCAGATTTTTATTTAAGCACCATTAGAATACCATTTCCTACAAATATTAAGAAACGAGGTCTGTTGTCCAACATGGACTAAGTGGCTAAAGTGCCCAAATCCTGCATGTTAATGTTGGCACACTGACAGGCTAACGCTCAATATTATTGGTTCTCTCGCCTCCACCTGAGGAACCGTTACTAGGTATGTAATGATGCCAACACTTCACAGTACGATATCACCGCAGTATGGAAAAAAATTTTAAATAATGACCCTTATTAAATAATAAATCTGAGGGTTTTTTGTATAATGTAAAAATGTTTATAAAAGATAATGTAGCAGTCTTATTTCATTAAAAAAAAAAAAAAAAAAAAAAACTTTTTCGCGAACTGGATCCCGTCAACAAAACTAGTCTCACTCACAGTGGACCATCTGTGTTTTAGTGCCTCCTAGGCAGGTAGTGCAGAACTGAAGTGACTGTTTGCACCAGCGCTTCATGATGACTGCTGTTTGTTTGCCACTCACGCTTTTATTACCTCGCGTTTAGACTACTGCAATGCCCTTTATGCAGGTGTCTCTCAGGCTTCACTCCGGAAACTTAAACTAGTCCAAAATGCAGCAGCCCGGCTGTTATCAAACTCCCTCAGGTATGCTCATATTACCCCGATTCTTCGTTCC
>NW_018128078.1:336157-358289 GCF_001952655.1 Monopterus albus
GTCATAGAGCCATTCGCTCCTCAGAACAGTTGTTCCTGGTTGTCCTGCCAGCTCGATATTTAAAAAATGGGGCGACCGTTCTTTTGCTGTATATGGCCCCAGCCTCTGGAATTCCCTTCCTCTAGAGGTACGCTCTAAGACTGAGTTAGCAGATTTCAAGTCGGCTTTAAAAACCCATTTCTTTAAGTAGGCTTTTTATGCTTAATCCGCTCTCACATCCCCTGTTAACGTTGTTTTATCTTGTTGTGCTATGTTACTTCTACTTTGGCATGATACTTTTATAATTCAGTTTTAGAAATCTGTGTTTTAATGTATTTAGATTTGATTGTTTTAGCATGGTTTCCACCTGGTATATTTGTTTTACTGTGCAGCACTCTGGGCTCCTTAGTTGTAGAGTGCTATATAAATAGATTATTATTAATATTTGTTTAACAGGTTGGAGGCGGTTCACTGTGGCTGTTACCCTCTGTGTCCTAAGGCTTTAGTGTATCCTGAAATATTCCCAGGTAATAAAACACACTGGTAGGTGTTTAGAGATGCCATGTTCAGACCCCTCCTTCAGGCAGATTTACTTAAGAAGCAGTGACTCTGGTAGCACATAACGTAGCATCTGTCTTCTCTGGTGTTTTTGTTGCAGCAGAGTACCTGTACTCCACACCTGAGCAGCTGTGTAAGCGTCTGAAGCAACTCTGCAGGAGACCTGATGTCGCCCGCACACACATCAGCAAGGTAACGGCAATTTAAATCCACATCGGATTGTATCTCAGAAGCGCCATGTCTTACAGTTCCCATAATGCAACAGGGTCCTTGCTTTCCTCACAGCCTTGGGCAACATTTTTAACTGATATCAGGGCCTGGTGTTTTGTAATGAGGAAACAGCAGTGTGTTTCCCTGATGTGCTCTTGTTTTTAAACAACAATGGAGGTCAGTGGCACAGGCCAGTAATCTGCTCCGGGACTGACAGGCACTCACTGTGAGTAGAGGAGATCGTCATTGGTTTAAGTCTCTGCATGGGGACTGTTGATACAGAAAATGATTGGCCTTGTCCTTTAACACGCGTTTCCCAATGTGTTGCACTGTTCCTTTAAGCTGTTTACAATTCATAATGGTGTATATTCAGATGCAGTTCCTCTGTTCCCAGGTCGACACCTCCTCCTTCTCCTGGGCCTCTCTAAAGCAGCGTTTTGAGACACTGCTGGCAGATGGTGGTCACTGAATGCACCGTGGACTGGGGCGCTGACACCTGGGTCTGTTACTGTTGAACGGTCACAAGGCCTGACTCAAAGCCCTACAAAGATGCAGTGATGACGTCCAGGCCGAGCAGCTCCGGCACCGCGGAGCTCCAAATCAAAGCCCGTCTGCCAGGCTGGAGACGTCAAGTCTGGACCTGTAAATGTGCCCGTCTCTTCCAGCTGGAGGAGAACTCTCTTTTCAGTGTGTGGTTGGGCAGGGTTAATGTGTAAAAGCTTTCATGTTCCCACAGGCGGTGCCACCTCATATGTCTGCCTGGATCCATTTTTATCCTTTGTTGTGTTTCTGTTCTTCACCACACCAGCTGAGTGGCAGCCAGGCGCTGGGCCCAGTCTGCAGCCCCACCTGGGCTGCCTGGTTCAGGCCTGGAACAAATTATTGTGTACCCACAGACGTTTGGTAGCACTGGGGCGTCAGGACACCATACACTTCTGAAACTACATATCTGCATACACTCCCAAAAAAGATCTGTTGATCCAAGCAACAGAAGAAACCTGGGAGTTTTTCTCTGGTTTGGCTGGGAAAAAATCTTTTGTGTTTTTTTTGTTTTTTTATATAAATTTGAACATTATTTAAATGTTTTTGATTTAAATCTCCATCTGATCAGGAAGTAACTGATTTAATGGAGGCCCATTTCTGCCAAGAAAACGAAGCGTAAGAAAGTGATGAGAGTAAAATGACAACATATAGTGGGAACCTGAGTCTATTCTGAAACATGAATCCATTTCAGGGAAAAGAGCCTAACCTTTACATTTTCAATTCAGTTTCTACCATGTTTCCACCTTGATTTGTGAAACAGTTAAAGTAAAATAAATGGCTTTTGTAAAAAGGCAGTGGTTCAGGTCACGGTCGACATAAAAAGCCTCCGGAGCAGCACACTGCTCAAATGTTGTTTTGCAGAGTATATAAAACACAGGCGTTGGTGTTTCATTGGCCTGCTAATACATGCATTTACTGTGTGACACCTTCAGGTTGTCGACTGTGAATGTGTGTCTCACTGTGATTCTGCGTCCGGCAGCAGCACTGCAGGGACTGTCGGAGGTGATGTAGGTCGAAGTGTGCTCGGTCTTTCAGCGGTCGTGTCAGATTCTCAGTCTCGTCTCGGTGCATCTGTGCTGTCATGCATCGCTGTAGTGACACTCGTTTTCTGCTCCAATTAGAGCATTTTATTCTCTGGCCTGGGGCCACACAGAAAAACACAGCAGTTTGTTTCTTCATGTCAAGGCTGGAGATGTTTCTCTGCAGCTGCAGGAGCTGAACCTGTAAAGGGGGACCTCGAGCTCCAACCTGCTCACCAGACTCCGCTTCAGATACACAGAGAACACAAACTCAGTGATGGGCAGAAAGCAGCCCACTCAGCTGTAGTCATTTCAGTGTCTTTGTGCTGGGTTTGCATCCCATATTTGATTTAAAGAAAAAAATGTTTGACAGTCAACCGTTTTAGATACTAAGTGTAAAAATAGACTGGGATAAAGTCAAATATTAGATATGGATAAAGTAAAAACTCAAATTGTAATATTTAAAATAAAAGTAGAAAAAAAAAGATGAGATGTAAAGCTGTATGGTAACTGAATGAGTGTACACTGATGAAATTTAGACATATTTGTCTCTCCATGCAGAGGCATGGCCTAAATATCAGTATATTAAACCTTATCTGAGCAGATGTGTGATGAAGGCAGCAAGTTAGCAGTGATTCACAGCTTCATGCTGCCAGTTCAGGTGTAGTCCGTGTCTCCACTAGCAGAAGCAAGACGAGCAGCTCCTGTGTGCAGTGTCCTCATGCACGTACTGACAACCATCACTGTGACACTGAATTAAACGCAGTTAAGGATGTATTTAAGTGGCCGCCAGGGAAGAGTTGTGGCTCAGGAGGCAGAACTGTCAGCGGTTCAATTCCCGTTCTCCCAGGTCCGCATGTCGAAGTGTCCTTGGGCAAGACACCGGACGCCGCGTTGTCCCTGATAGAGCAGGTCAGCACCCTGCACGGACTGCACCGCCATCAGTGTGTGTGCGCGTATGTGTGACAAACTTGGCCAGTAAAAGTGATTGCCATTTTACAATATCCTCATCACACTCGGTCCAACACTGCCTGTCTGTATGTGAGCAGCCTGACCATTTCAATAAAAAGGACTTGGCGCCGGTTTGTGGTGTTTCATTTCTTTGGTAACAGAAGAAGTGTATAAAAGTTGAGGAAAAGCAGTTTGGTTTGGGGCTTTTTTTGCCCCAAACTGTTGGATTATCAACAAAAAACAGCAATATTAATTTCACGCTTGAAGAGTGCGGCTGGTTTCAGTCTGCGGCTCTGCAGAGCTCTGACTAGCTGCATCTCCCCCAGCACCAAGCACTGAAACAGAGGTGAGGAAACCTGTCGGCGGCAGGTTTCCTCCTGATGCCTGGTGCAGCTGCTGTTCTGCTCCGACGCTTGGTCAGCTTCATTAACATTTTCACAGTCTTTAACATTTCAGTGTAAAGTGAAGCTTGGTCCGCATCTGCTGCCATTTCTTAATACAAGTCCTGTTCTCCGAATCTCACAAATGCTGGTCTCTCAGCTAACGTTGGACTGCAGTAGTAGTCACGCTCATAACACACTGGGTACGGCCCAAGTCTCTTGAGGGTCCATAAATATGGACATGGCATCACCACTTCCTCCAATATGCAAAAATGAAGCAGTCTTGCTCTTTTGCAACTAGATTCTACACAGTAGCGTCCAGAGGCGGAGTGACTGCAACAAACCGCCAGGATTAATTGAAACATGCCACTTTATTAATAATGATAAGGATAATCACCTTTATTTGGCCAAGTATGTTGCACAAGGAATGTGTTACTGGTACAGAACCGAGGCAGCCGTCTGCGGTACCAACTCATACCAATGACTCTAACCATCGGGGGCAACTTGGGTGGGATTTATAACCAATACCTCACCCAGCCACCAGGGGGTCCATGAGCATTGACTTGTGGTCCATGTTTTATACAGTCAATGTTCCGCCTATGTAAGCTGCAAGGAGGGAGAACTCGAGGAAACGAGACTAGGCGAGAATTTTAGGACGTCCTCGATCCTCACCTGACTTGGAGACTTGGAAATGTCTGATTTGCAGTATTTTAGTCGTATTATTTTAGCAGATTTTCTTTGGCCTGCTAATGCAATTTGCCTTGGTGTTTAGCCATGCTGTTATAGCTTTGTGTCCTTTTGGCTGATCTGGAGTGATTGGTAGTTTAGCTCTATGTTGGCTTTTTTTGCATTGGCACTAACCCTAGCCCAGCCAGTCTTATGTTAGCTGGGTCTGTGCTAGCTTTGCCTAGTTTTATGTCCTGATAGCGTTTTAATTTACCAAAGTGTTTGTGTTTTCCCCACTGTTTTAAACACAAGTTAAACACATTAGAGTACTTAACCGAGTGTGCCTTACTAATTTTATTAGCCATGTGCCCCGCTGTCATGATGCTCTACTGCTCTTAGCATAGTTATGCCAATGTATAATTGGCATTGTCTTAACTAATGTCAGACCGCTGGTTTAGTTCGGATAACTAGGGATGAGGTGATGTGATTTTCATGATTCGATTCGATGCATGATGTCATGAAGATCACAATGCAATATATATTCGTTGACTATTCAACTGGCTGTAGAATACTTGTACTTGTTTTTCTTTTCTGGTCCTGTTGAATGATGTTTAACAGACAGCATAAAAACTTGCCCCCAGCCGTTGATTAATTACCCTGATATGGAAACGGCTATGTTTAATAAATGTCTACCTGATGCTGAAATGTATTTTGGCCAGTTTTGTACAGGGAGCCACAGAAATAAAAGGGACACCCCCTCCCCTTCCCATCAGCATCAAAGGTCTGTCAACTGCTATCTGGGGATTTATTTAAAATGCAACAGTTGAAAGATCCATTTATAAAGGAAGGCGAGGCCCTGTTTTCCTTCAGCTTCAGAGAGGACGCCCATCCCTGGGACACAAGAGCAGTAAAGGTGTTGTTATCTGAGTGAGCTTCCAGCTCCACATTTGCGCTTTACTGCTGCCACGTTATCTGCTGCTCGCCCGTGTGTTCACAGTGGGACAAACACAGACGGAAGAGAAGGAAGGAGACAGAGCTGTCCTCATGTGACACAACCATATGCTCTCGGTGTGCTGCCATGTTTTTAATGGGCCCTCTGGTTAGAATGTGGCACGCCTTGTAGTTTCCATCTGATTTTCTTTTCTAAGTGAGGCGGTAGGCAGCCGTCCGTCACCCCCTCCACACTCCAGCGTGCACACAGCTCTCCAGAAACACTGCTGTGCACAGTTACTGTATGACATAACTGCGATGAGAGGTTTGGCTCCATCACACAAAGCAATCCAGAAACTTGGGGAATGGACCGAGTCGGCCGACATGTCCTGGAAGAAATGCTTGAATGCAGGAGAAAGGCTTTAAACCCCTCCGTTCACAAGCCCTATGCCTCTGTCAGATCATGTTAACCTGATGGCGATGACGTTTCTCCTGCTTCCAAACTGAAAACTCTCTAATGTCCATTGCCCTGCTGTGGTTCAACCATGTAGTTTTGTCGGGTATAATTACAGAATACTTGAATATGCCCGGTCATACTTCACAGTATGTTCACATACTTTTGGAAATACAAGCACTAAGAATGTATAAAGCCTGCTGTTACTTATTAGCACTTGTAGTTTTCTGTACATTGACATAGACATTTAGTCAGATTGTGTCACTCGGTGTGCCTCCCTCCGACGTTTGTGTGGGGTGACAAAGAAGAAGAAGCTTTAGTTTGACCAGTTGTTTAAGCCCAGTTTGAGTGAAGGCTCCTGATAGTAATGTAAAAATTTCATTTGAGTTGAAATTAATTTTCGTTTTTGCATATTAACTAGTATGGTATTTATCTCCCGTGTGTCTTTCTATAACAAAGTGCGCGCAGACAGAGGCTCGCACCGGTGCTTCAGTTTAAACCTAGAAGACAAGGACAGGCTCAACCTGCCTTCCTTTTAGGGAGGGCAACTGGACACAGGGAAATGGTTTTCCTTGTTTGTGTGTAGGATATAACCCAGCTGCTTGGCGTGTTACTGAGCAGATAAACGCCTCCCTGCGGGTTTTCCGTGGTCTGCGGGCCGACTCCGGTGGGTCTGAGCAGCGGCTCCCTTTAAACGCTCGCTACAGATACTGTGCGTGTCGCGTTGCGCGGCTGTGGTCTTCGGTGAATCCAGCTCTAGGTATTCTGAGATCCAGGTTCAGCTGCCACTCGCACACCTCGCCACAGATCGAGCAGCACAGCGTCCACCGACTTTTTAAAAGTGTTGTGGGCCGAGGTTTGACACAGAGTCTGGCACGGAGCAGAAACCAGCCAGGGTCTGGCAGCAGAGACCAGGATCTAGTCCTGGAGGATGGCTGTGGTGAGGTGTGGGTTCTGATGGTGGAGCTGAACCCCGCCCCCCTCGCTCCTCTGAAGAGGCCTCCGCAGGAAGGTGTCGCATAAAGAACTGGATCTGGAGCCTGTGTGGAGGGAGCAGGGCTGAGGCTTGGCTGGGGGACAGACTGGAGACTGAAGAGGGGGGTTGGAGGGAGTTTCTGGGCCGCTGTGGATCGAGTCCTGGAACAGGATGGAAGAGCTGCGGCATAGGGCGGCGCTCCAAGCTGTCAGCGGGCTCTTGACGGAGCACTCTGAGGTGGATGGGGCCCTCACGGGGCCTCTCAGCACATAATTGCATCCAAAAGGCGCTGTCAGTGCGCCAGGACTGCTGCAGCCGCGAAGCACTGCTGCACGGATGTTCTCGCTGGCGTCCATGAAACGCAGAAGAAACAGGGACTGCAGACACCAGCCAGGGAAGGTGGAGCACGTCTGCAGATACCAGACCGAAGTAAAGGACACCAGGGCAACAAGGCCAGTAGTCAACATACTAGGAAAAAGTACACATTTATGAACGGCAATATTTACTAGGGTAATAATACAGTTAAACCTGATTGCTGTTTTTGTTTTTATTAATAATGAAACAATTCACACGTACAGCCCCCCGTCACAGTGGACAGAAGAAATGATGTTTCAGGTTGAACTTGTCTTCTCTCTTTAATTTTTATAATTAAAATAATTGTAGTGGTAGAAGAGTGTGTCTGTTTTTTTTTATGTTCTGTAGCTGTCAGATAAATGCAATGCCGTACAAGTACACTGTGTTCCCTTGAAGTGTTTTGGAATAAAGATGTAGAGTATCAGAAACACAGTAAATAGTCTAAACTGATTTTCTCCAGTATTTGGGTAAACGTACTTCTTCCCTTTCCCGTTTATGTCCTGTGACGCTTTGTCACCTTTTTACTTCCAATATGTTGCATCAGTTTTCTCCAGTCTACACATTTAGCTTTACAATGGAAGGGAAAGAAAAGGGATTAAATGTATGTAATGAAGACAAACTATAGCACATAGAGCTGGTTGTAGAAAGGAAAAGCTGTCAATCCTTCAGCTGTATTAAAGTGTATCTAGTTTGATGGCCGGTCAGTGAACCATCTGCTGCTCCGGGCTGAACTCAACCGACACACACATCTGATCTACTCCAGGATCCCCACTGCTGGTTTCTGGGCATCTCTGGGTTTCACTGCACTGGGGGCTGGGTCCAGGACTGTGGAGGAAGGCAAGTCAAATGAAGTAGCACCAGTTCAGGTCCTGGGTCCCACCTGCCGCTTTAGTAAACCAGTGGGTCACTGTTGAGAAACATGGATACATGTTAAATCCAGAGAAACACTGTTGAATAATCACTGAATATTCACCATCAGTGGAAATGGCCGAAAACTGAATGCTGTTGGTGATGGTTTTGCAGAAACGCAGATAGAACCCTGGAGGTGTGGAGCTGCTGCAGATCAGTGGATTTGGACCAGTAGCTGGTTCTTAGTGTCATAGCTGCTGATCTAAGCTTTCTGTGCATCTCAGGAGTTAAGTGCAGCGTTTTACCTCAAACCAGTGAGATGTTTCCACAAAGTATGAGCCTCTAACAAACTGTTGCTCTGTAACGTTTACTCACATTTTTTTTCCCTTTGGTTCTGATTTTCTGGCTGTTTATCACAGGGACACATTACCGACTTTAATGGCAGGGTTTAATCCTGTGAAGTGATGCTGTTAAAGTACCTCTGCCTCCCTGTTCATGCTCATGGAAGCCTGATTTAATTTGCATTTTTACTGTGATAATACCTTGTTCCTTCATGTAGTCCCTGTCTTTCCATTTTAATTTTTATAGACATTTTCATACATGTTGAAGTTTAACTTGAAAATCTTTTATCTATAAAAACATTAAAGATGACTCAAAGCTTCATCCCTTGTCATGTGGCTCCTGACGTGTAGGATGCTGGGGGTAACATCTGATTGATAAAGCTTCTAAAGAGCAGTTCACATGTGAGTCTATTCTTCCTCTATCATGCAGACCTGCAGTAAACGTTGCATTTTGTTGGCTTTAATGTGCCTCTGAGGGGCTTTGTTAATAAGGTCAGGATCAGGACAGGCCTATCACCAGCGGGGACTCGGATCCTAAATGGTTAATAGTGTGTGATGGTGGACATCTTGGCCTGCCATATGTCATTTTTCACTGTGGGCCGAGAGCGAACATGCCGTGCATATTCCTGCAGCTCATTACTGAGCCTTGGCCCTGACGGTCATCTACACAGACATGGTCGTTATGAATAATTCTCATCTGCCTCATTTTGAGCTCCCAAGTTAGATTTTTGCCTCCGATCCCCAATGTGTGGACAACTGTGTCTGTGCTGCTGCTTCACTGTTAGTGGGCTGAACTTCCACATGTGTTTATGTCCATGTGCATAGACACCACCTGCTGTGGCGCTGATGGAAAACCTTTGTATGTGTGGCTGGAAACGGATAATTTCACATGGGCAAAGTTGGTTTTACAAGAGGTTTGCCATGTTTGATGTGTGGAAGAGAAAAGCCCTGGTCATGATGTAAAACCAGTTTAGACTTTGAGGCAGTTTGGTATTTTCAGTTGCAAGTCTAAAAACCCGTGAAGTACTGAAAGCTGAGATTAAATCTCTTTCTGGACCCGGTTAGTGAAACGGTGGCATCCCAGGGTTCACAGGGAATCTGCAGGTTCTGTGTGAGCTGGTGAAACTGTGGTGTGATTGAAATTTTAGTGTTAGTGTCACATTTCATAAGTGGGCTGGGTTTCAAACGTCAATGGTGTGTGGACTTTGGTGTCTTTCATATGTGGGCTCCAGCTTGAACAGAGCAAAAAATCTAGTGGGTTCAGATTAAGGACCATAGTCACTGTTCACTGTCTGGTGTGCTGTGTCAGGACTTTGGACTTTTCAGTATCAGGACTGTGGCATGCCCGACAGTGAGACTGAGTCTACAGAAACTGACTTGTGCAGCTAAAGATGCTGATTTATTTGAGTCTCATTTTCCTAAGGGGGGAGGGGGCCGGTTGGCAGGGAATGGGAGTTAGGCCATAATACTTCCCCACCCCTTCCTGCCTCCAGGAGGACTCTCACTAATTAGGTCAGCATCATTGACTTGTTCAGGATGATGGATGAAGGTGGAGGGACTATTGATCCTGATGTTTGTGGTCTGCGGGGTGTTCAGAGTTTAGACCGGTGGAGGCTTAGGTTTTTGTAATCCACAACAGGAGAGTTTCCGGTCTGCTGTTGTATGAACATTTTCAGGTTCCACATTGTAGCGGTCATCTGGTTTGTTTAGCTGGGCTGCAAGGCAGAACACAGTCTAACAAAGTTTGATGTGAGTAGGTTTACCAGTAAAACCCTACAAGCCCCTTTATAATTTCCATAATCCTCCCAGTGCACCACAAAAACAGTCCCTCAACAAGTCCTCACATAGCGAAATGTGTAGTTTTCCCCACAGTGTCTTATACAGACAGTGTGTATGAAATGACCACAGGCCCAGAGTCACTCCCCCAGTTTGAAAATTACAAGAATGCCATAAATCCAAAACCCCCCAGGGTCTGGACTGGGCACTGGTGTTAATAAACATGACGGACAGTGGACGTATACGTGTGACATAACGCCGGCCACCACGACAAATTGGAGCAGAAATTCTGAAGGTGAATCTCAAAATATCCCAGTGAAATGAAGGTGCTGATAGGGACCTTCTCTTTCCTGATGTTGATGGAAGTTTTCTTTGAAGTTGTGTTTTTACTCTGAGGTGTAGATGTGATTAAGTATACATTCAAGTACTGGAAGTACACTTTGTCAGTACATGAGTATTATCATGTTTCCTCTAAGAAAAGCTCACAGGTCCATTGTTTGTTGTCCTACTGAGTTAACCTTTCTGTCTATGGTCAGCCTGTTCACACATGTATTCATAGTCTTCCTCCCCACCTTCGTCCTGAGTTTAACCTGTTGTATCACAAAATCATCCTTAGCTCCAGATGGCGTTATTGCCCAGGACTCAGGAGCAGATGGGGAAAGAGATGCACCTGAAGATGATTTTAACCGCATGCTGCCTCCAGGTTTTACAGGTGGAAGGTGATCCACAGGCCCCCATGTAAAACAGAGACCATCATGCAGAGATTATTGGGCCTCATATATCAGTCAGAGGAAGAACTACAGAATTACTGGTAGAACCCTACAGATCAGGATCTGTAATAAAGTGAACAGGATTTTCTAATGATCATATAGACAAGATCAGGCCTGGTTTGTCCTGGTCTGCAGCCCCGACTACAGGGCTGGTCCTAGTTCGGAGGTTTGTTGTGTTTTCTCTGCTGTCAAAGGTCCATCCCAACGCAGAGACAGAAATGTGAAGCCTGTGGATGGTTGTGACCAGTGACAGGAGAAGAAATAGAACAGCTAAGTTAAGGTGGACTTCAGAGTCTGTTTTTCCTCACCACATTGTCACGATGCCAGGGCACAGCAGCGTATTGAAGCCAGACCCCCACAGACCGAGGGAGCCGGTTCCACTGAAGCCACAACAGAGACCTGCATGAACCAGAGCCTCAGCCTGCACTGAAATAAACCCAGCACACACCAGAAGTATAAAAACTGGAGTCCAATACTGACTTCATGTGGTCACTTCAGCAACAGGGAGCTCCTTGCCCTGAGGTCTGGCCTCGAGGAGGATTGCACTGTTGTTTCTGTTCTCAGAAGAACCCAAATGCAGACAGTGACTCAGAGGGCATCGGTGAAAGGCGATTTACGAATAAACAAGTAGACAACCAAATAGTAGGAGGGCCAGGCCCAAGACAAGACAAACACTAAAGCTACTGATGAAAATGTAAAACTAACAGTTGGATGAACACAGCTGGAAAACTAAGTCCAGTATACAGGTGAGTAAATACAGTGTGAGCACCAAGTAGGCTTGCAGGTAAGCATATACAGAAGGCAAAAGCAGGTGAGAAGCTAATCTCAGCAGAAGGCTTACAAGGAAGGAGACACAGCACAATTCAGGTGAGTAACGACTTCTCTTTACAAACTAACTCGACGCAGGAAAATTAAGTTTGCTGCTTGATCACAAGGTGCTTGATCATATCACAGGGTCACAGCAAACAAGAGAGATGAATGTAATTACACTCATACACTCATACACCCATGCTCTCTATCAATGGGCAAACAAAAGTCAAATAATCAGGGATCAACTCATCAGACCAGCTGAACATCCTGCATTTCAATTCAGTTTTATTTGTATAGCATCAAATCACAACAAGATTAACTGAAAATATGAAAATGTCTGACACTGAGCTGTATTCATTTCTGAGAAGGAAAATGAAAAACAATCTGGGAAATAAAGTCACCTGTGACCTTTGCATATGGTTAGCAGAGCTCACAACAATTGGAAGGAGGGGGAAGCTCAGCACACGAACTGGAACAAATGTACAGCCACTTCACAATTGCACATGTATTTCTGACTCATAGCAGTACAGTTTAACTTGCTCTTTTTTTCCATTTACGTATTCTATATAATTTAACAGAGACATGGCTGTGTTTTCACTTGGAGTATGTGTACTTTTTGCAGCAGTACCCAAGACAAGTTTCCACTGGGCACAATTTTCCCATTGCCCTACACAAACCAAACTAAATAGTATAAAACACAATTTTTACAAAGTCAGGGTAGGTGAAGCAGGTTGAGGTGAAAATGGAAAGGATCACTGCAGACTCCTCTGTTCGAATTCCTCCCCTCTGGATGGCGTTATACGTCACTGTGCACCAAGACAACTGACAGTATGACAGTGTGACTGGACAATAACCCTCAGTGCAATACCTGTAAATATAAAAACCATACAGATTTGTACAGGTCTCTTTTTTATTCCCTCATTTCAATGAACATTCCCTTGTTGTCTGCATTGTTTATTGTCTATTTATACAGCTTTTTCTGCATTGTTTGCACTGGTTGTTGATGTTAATACTGCTATTTTGTTATACTACACAGCCTTATGCTGGTTTATTGTTTACTTTCCCCTTGCATTGCATTGAGAGCTGATGTACCAGAGTCAAATTCCTCATGTGTCCGACACACCTGGCCAATAAAGCAGATTCTGAAAACCCTTTTTATAGACATTTGTTGTTTCTGAATCGAGTTCAGCTCCTGCAGACGTGTTTAATATTCCCTGCTCACAGAGGATGTCCATTTGAGGTCTGGCTGTTTTTCTCTTCGGGTTTCCTCTCAGACAATGGGTGAGAAAAGCTGTACAAGAACTTCTCCCTGAGCGACGACGAGAATTTTCACATCATCATACACTTTCCATACTTGATAGCAGAGTGTGACTCCAATCCTAAAGCAGAACAGATTAAAATGGGAATTACAACATAATCTTAAATAATCCAGAGAGCACGGACGCCGAGTTATTTTGAGGGTTGACAACACTGTTGATCAACAGCCGGATTACAGTTCAAATTAGCACAAAAAGCACGGGCTCGCTCTCACAGATGATTAGTCTGAGATCGATAATGCTGTGATTACAAACCTAATGGATTTAATATTTTTAGAGCCACTGATGGTAGATTTGTGTCTGGACAAGGTTTGGTTTACGTCTGACTGGAACTTGCATGTAAGGATTAGAAAACCTTTATTTTAAAATTCAGCGCCTGCATGGTGCCCCCGTGGAAACAGGAGGTTGGCGTGGATGTAACGAGTAACACGGTGGGTCACAAGCTTTGTCTAACATTTTATAGAACAAATTGTTAACTGAGAAAATAATGGCGAGATTGGCATTGGAAATAATCATAAGAGGCTGCCCTACACCAGAGGCCTATAAATCTGTTCTGTATGAGTTCACATGCAGTCAGAGCTTCCCCAGTAACGGGAGCAGTGAGCAGCTCCTGTGTGCAGTGCCCCCATGGACAGACACACAACTGTCACTGCATCACTGTGACACCAAAGGAAACTTAGAAACAGGAGGACTCTCAGGCAGGTTCTGCAGCCTCTGCTGCTCTGGTTTCTACCTGGGTTTATGGAGGTTTGTTCTGGAGGGACATGAGAGATGACAAGATCCTCAAGAAGTCACACTGAGTCAGATTGACATGTTTCAGGTCTGTGAGCTGTAGTTTCACTCAGAAGCACTTCTGAGTCAAACTGCAGCCACCTGTCAAGCAAAAGATTTTAGAAAAGAAGTGGGACAACACTGTTATTACAGGACATTTGTGTTATAATGACTCCCAGTTTTACACCTCTCCTCATCACTTCCTGTCCAGATTATCTGTTTTCTCCTCTGCTTCACTCTGAAACAGGATCAAACTTAAACCAAACATCTCAGGGCTTGAATGGATTTCTGTGAGGGATTAACAGGCTGTAGCGGCTTCAATCAGCAAAGTTTTTTTTTTTGTTGAAAAAAGGTCTGGAAATGTTGAAGGAGAAGTGCCAGCTGAAGAAAACACACATGTGGTTGTCTTGGAGTAAAGGATTCAGTCTGAAAACATGCTGGCTAATGATCAGGCGCCAGTTCATTTTTGCGTCAGTGAGGGGTTTGGTTCTGTTTGACTCCGCAGGGACACAGCGTCTGTCTCTGTAAAATTTTGCCTTTCAGTTTGCATTAGAAAAAAAAGACTCGTTGGCACTTTAATTTCTTTTATTCCTATTTGTCTGTTTGCTCCTGGTCTGATGCTTTCTACTAGATGTTTTTATCATAAGACACGAATAGTGAAAAGTGCTGAAATCAGTCTGAGTGAAGTTTGTTTCCCTCGTGGGTCAGTCGTATCTCAGTCATCACACAGTGTTTGTGATAAAAACGTGACCAGCAGGACAACAGAAACCAGATCTGACAGGACAATGATGGTATTTACTCAGCTGCTGGCCTTCATCCTGGCTCCTCCTCATCCTCAGTCTCTGTGTGTTTTATCTGTGTTCCTGTTGGTCACAGATTAGTGACTGAGACTCTCACCTTCCACAGACTCTGTGCTGCTGACACCTGAGAGACGCCATGCCTTCGTCCTCACTGTGGGGACAAACACAAACAGAAAGAGGAGCCGCTGGAGGTCACCGGGTGCTGCTGCACAGATCCCGGATCAGGACAGGGTTTTCCCTCCTCTCAGGTTCAGAGGTAACCGATGCAAAGTGTTTTTCATGGAAATAAAGACGGCAAAGGCTGAGTCACGGCAGCTGGGCGACGCTTCCACAGAACGATAATTTTACTCAGAGGGGCTTTGGTGACATATGAGGTTTGTTTTTGTTTCCAGCAGGAACTTTATTAACAAATAACCTCCAACAGTGCAGATATATTACATTACAAAATTTACAGCATTCCAGGATGCATCAGGGAGATCAGGCTTATTCACCATGTGGATGTCATGGTCATAGGTTCCAGATATCTGACATATAAAGAGACGTCATATCTGGGAAACTCTAAAGACATAAAATGATTTGAGACACACACACACTTTTTAAAGTTTACTGACATGTCTGCTTCTTATTTTCATAGTTTGCCCATCATGTCTAATCCAAAGATGCATTCACAGGTAACAAAAGAACGAAGTAACAGGAGTTCAGAAAATTCTCTCAGCATGTATGACATGTGTACCAAAGAGCAACTCATCAGTTTTCATAATGGACTGTGTTCTTTTCTGGACGGTAGAGGAAAAGTAGCTCCTTAACCTGTGAAGGGGGGCCATGCATTCATCCATTTTCTATACCGCTTAATCCCAAACGGGGTCACAGGG
Organism: Monopterus albus; assembly: GCF_001952655.1. Lineage (NCBI taxonomy): Eukaryota > Metazoa > Chordata > Actinopteri > Synbranchiformes > Synbranchidae > Monopterus > Monopterus albus. Next base: position 351,483 of record NW_018128078.1, read on the forward strand.
GCTGGAGCCAATCCCAGCCGGCTGCGGGCAAGGTACACCCTGGACAGGTCACCAGTCCATTGTAGGGCTAACACACAGACTAACAACCACTCACACACACAATCACTCCTACGGGCAATTTAGAGACACCAATCAACCTATGGACAGTGGGAGGAAGCTGGAGTACATGAAGAGAACTCACGCAAGCATGGGGAGCACATGAAAACTCCACACAGAAAGGCCCTGGGTCGGCCGTGGCTCAAACCCGGAACCATCTTACTGTGAGGCAACAGCACTAACCACCACACCACCGTGCTGCCCGGAGGACAAATGCAATATGATTGAAAGCTCCAGGACAGGTTTTAAATGGGCCTTCAGGTGAAATTGTTCTGCCGACTACAGTTCACTTTTGACCAGTGGAATTCACTATGTTTTCAGTGCAGTTGAGAAGAAGTCTTTAATTGATTTCAGACCTTTTAATTCTCTTTGTGGAACCTGAGATTTTACCTGTAACGAGATCCTGAATTCGCTCAGACGGGGTCTGACGGTATCAGTGTTTTCTGAAAGGCCTGATGTTCATGATCCTCCTGGCTGCTTTTATCAGCTCATTCTGTTGTTTTTTGTTTCTTCCTTTAGGTTTGTCCAGTGATAAAAGGCTGAAGCTAAAACCATCAGCTGCAGTCGCACTAACACAGAATACAAGTCATGATTTTCTCTGGGAGGCTGAAAAACTTCACATTCGTTGACATTGTCGAAATAATCAAGAGAAGCACAAGTTGAATAAGTGGTTATGAATTTTTCATGCTGGTTTGAATATCTGAGCAAGTGTCTGGTTTGACTTAGTTAAAAGTAAATAACAAAAACAAGTCCAGCTCCCCCGACCCCACGCATCAGTGGAAGAAACAAAAGCAGGCTGCAATGTCGTGTCAGAGGCTGCTGGGTTTATCAACTTGCCGCTGTGACAAAGACCTCAGCACTTGCATCTCTCTCCCATCATTAACTGATTCTTGTGAGCGATCCTCACTGCTCCCACAAACAAATCTGCAAAACCCAACTCCACAACAACCGGTGTGCCTGAGGCTGGAAAATAATGAGTCCACTCCAGCATGAGGAGTTGCTAGCCTGCAATGCTTCTCTGAAAACATGTCTTTGTTTTGGTACGACCACAGGAAAGTTTGAGTCCTCTCCAGTATGACCTGCAGACCCTGATCTGTCAGAGGGTCAGACGTCAGAGGTCAGAACTGTCATGGTGTCAAGGTTCACACTGGAGATCTGAGAGAAAGTCTGTTTCTGTTGTCACCCTCTGACAACACAGCAGGAACAAAACATGCCTAGTGCTTCACCACCCAGAACCGAGGACAGTTGGAACCTTTTCAAATGGACACAAATAATATTATAGCTTATCCAGAAGTGAGCTAACGACAATAAGACTAGGTCTGAAACAGACACTAGAATAAGGAGACCTTGTTCAAAAGGCACCTGAAGACTGTCAGAACGCACCTGAAACAACCCACAGATAGTTACACCTGGATAGGATAACAAGGCCTGATCCACAGGGGCCCTGAGCACAAAGTGACCTGAAGACAGTCAGATCTTGTCTAGATTGGAACCAAGGATAAATACAGAGACTTCAGGTGGTCTCCCCTGGGTCAAAATGGGCATAGTTAGATCTGATCAAGGATCAGAGGACCGTAAGACTGGGTCCAGAAAAGATCTGGTGATTATTCCACCCATTCCAAATATGATGTTTTGAATCGGACCCAGTCTGTAATGGATCCAGGAATAATTGGACCTCATCCAAAAGGGATGCTAGAATAGTAGGGCAAAAGCTTCCTGGTTTCAGACGTCCAGAGGTTCTGAAGGTAAGTGAAGTGTTTGTGGGTTGTGTTTTTGGAGCACTGGTGGTAAATGACACTCGGTATCAAAGTTCAGTGAATCAAGTGTGAAGTGTACAGATTCTGTAGGATGTAATTGGCCAGAACTGCACCAACACTTGAGTGAAATCCGTCTTAAGCCAACAGTGGCTGATGAGTTCCTGATAGGCTCAGGTGTCCTTTGGGGGATCTGGTCCACTGTCAGAGGGTTCTGAAGGTCTGCTGAGATGAATCCAGACTACTGTTAATCATGTGACTAAAAACTTAAATTTGACCTGTTTGTTCTTCATCCCTTCAACAGTTACCTCAGCATCCAGATGAAGTACTCTGCATATGGGAAGTTAATCTTCTGGCCAAGGCTCAGCAGAAAAAAAGGTATTTGTGCTTCACTTTTCAAAGCTGCTTACAGACAGAAGTGTCTTTAATTCGGTTCTTGAGAGGAACAGTGAGGATTTGCGCAGATTATCATCTCCAAAAAACACAGCATCTCTAGGCTTTTATTCTGAAGGTGTCAGACTGCCTGGTGTTTAAATTCACTTGAACTTCCTCATGACAAACACTGTCTTCTTCAGGAACTTAATTTTAAAGGGCCTTAATTTCTCAGCTTCAGCTCCTGGTCTTCTTAGGTCTTTGTTAACATGTAGCCACGTCCCTGTTCTTATAATAAAATACAACAGAATTACTGGGAAAACCTCTTTATTCTGCTTTAATTTTACACAGCACCCCCCTCTGCTCATTCCTAAACAACTACTCATATGTCCATTTTCCCTGGTTATTTCCTAGCAGTTGTTTGGTATGATCACATAGTTATTGGCCTGTGAATTAAAGGGTTACCCTTTATTCTCCTTTATCCTCTGCAACTCAGTGTCTCACAGCAACAGTTTGCTGGCATGAACTGTCATAAAATGCTGCACATTGCTGCAAAGCAGTGATGACAGTCCAACACTGTCACCCATACACGCCACAGTAGGTTTAGTGTGAGTCAAGAGCTGCATGCGGCTTACTTCTACCACATCCTTAGCCTTTCTACACTGTGACAACCTGTGTGCAGTACATGTGTGCTGAACAATATAATACTTACCTTTTTTCTGGGAAGAGGCCACAGCTTGCCAAGCTAAGATTTGTAGTTCCTCCCTGTCACAGTACATCACAGCCGGAGCCCCAGTGCCAGATCACAATGTGTTACCGGCATGTCTGAAACCAGACAGACGTCTGTGGGTCCACTGCTAGCCATGGAGGCACAGAAAGAACATGACAGGTAAAGATTTAATTATATGGACATTGTCTGTGTTTCCCTGCTTTTCAGTTGTTTTGCCATTTGTAAGTATGCTTAGTCTGCTGAAAGTCCAGTATATGCATTCTGAATGACAAATAATGTGTTAAAGTACTCAGTAATTAGTGCTCAGTTTAATGCAGATGAAAATAGATCTATATAGATAGAATTATTTATGTATATCAACCCATAATCTGGTCACAGCAACATAACTTTAGCCTATAAATGGCAGCATTTAGATGACAGAGGAAACAATGGGGGCAACTGTAATCCTCATCATCACAAGTCATTTCTTCCTGATTTCCAGTCAGGTTCCTGCTCAAACATGTGTTGCTGTTTGGTTCCTGGTTTATAAGCAGTTATTGTGCTGAAATTTATGGTAGAGGTGCAGCTAGGCATGGCTAGCACCGACCAAGAAAATTCGGGAACATGGTTTGGAGCAGTAGACGGTTCTGCCAGGCTCTGAGCAGATTGGGCCTTTAAGGAGGGTGGCCTTAAAGATACACAATCTAAAGGTGAGCGTTTTACACACAGTCTGAGGAAGCAGATGAGTTTTATGAACATACAGTTATGTAGACGTTTGCTGGCAGACCCAGGGGAAAATAATATGAGAGATGACAAACCTGGACTGCGGAAAAGTCTTTAAGTTGGACCAGTCTTTTGTATTTAATTTCCAGTTTAACCACTTTCAGTTCAGATGATGCCCAGATGCTTTGAGGACTTCTCCCACACACACTGCTGTATGTTATTGCATTTCCTTTGTCTGACAGTAAAAAACTAGCTGTAAAGTCCCCATGATGCCACAGTAATGATCACAACATGCCTTCTAATTGAAATTCCTCTGAGGGCAGACCTGATGAAACTTCGCAGAGATCTTCTTTTGTCTTTAAACCTCTGAAGTGGATCTTCAGTTTGACACGTTCACACATATTTTGTTGCAAATTGGATATAATTAATTTGGCGAAAGCAGAATGCTCCGGCACTGTATTGTTCCTTTATGAAAAAGTGTAATTAATGTTTAATTTAAGAGGCGAATGCAGATGTAGAAAAGGCCCAAACGGCAGCATGCCCTCTGTAGCCGCTCTGCATATTTAAACATTAATGACTGCAGTCGAAATAAGACGCTCCACATCCTTTTTATGAAGAAAGAAGTCATTTATCTCTTATTCTTTTTCATTTTCTAAATGAGAAACAGCTCAATGTGATGCTTTCACTTTCTTCTCTCTGCTCTTTGTCTCAGCTGCTCAGTGACCACAGTGCAGTGATGCCTCCAGAGTCGAGTCCTGTTACTGAGAAGTCCACTCTGCTCAGTTTTCGGTTTTTCTGGTTGTTCTGTCTTTTTTGCCCCTCTGCCTCTCAACTGTCGACTTGAGTTTTCTTGTGACATTTTTTGGGTGTTTGTAGTAGTTTTTGTTGGATGTTGCACGAAATGCTACAACACAGTTGGAGTCTCAGATATATTTAGTGATATGGTAAACAAGACGTCGTCTTGAAATGTGCTCTGTATGTAGCGGTCTGTTTCTTCAACCAGCTGCTGGTTCAGATCCCGTTTGGATCTGGATTAACTTCAGACAGTGGGACAGAGTTTGTGGGTTTGTGGTTGAACTGTACCTTTGTGGCTGATGAGATTAGGTCATGTGACTGGTGGCTATGATGTCGCTGCTGAGCAGAGAAAGTTAATCTCCAGTTTTCATTAAGACCTCGAATAAAGGAGTAGAGTGGGATGTTGCCTCCTCCTGTAATCTTTAATCCATCTTTGAGGGAAGAAACTCCGAAGTGTTGTTGAAGAGATTAAAGTTGAGAGTGTTGGTGTTTAATCATCCTTCATCGTGAGTCTCTGCGCTTCCTTTGAGATGTAAGAGGATTTAAAGATGAATCCCAAGTGAACAGCGTTGATGTTAAACTCTTTCATTGTTCAGCAGATTCTGGGTCACATCTGAGGAATGCACATGTTTCAGCTCTGCTTCTTCAGTGTGTTCGTTTCACCAGCACCAAGTCAGCCAGCTGATCTCCCACAGGTGCACCTGTGCACAGTGCTCACCTGGAGTCACAAGGCTCCTCACAACATTCACTCCCACAAGGTTAACTAGCAAAAACCCAGTCATACAGTCACACAGCTGTACACGAAGTGCACAATAAACTGTCATGAATGTGGATCTGAAACATGATGTCAAGCAGAAGCGGGAAGTAACCAAATACATTTATTCAAGTACTGTACTTCAGTACAGTTGTTAGGTATTTGTACTTTGAGTATTTCCATCTTCTCTTCCATAACTTAAGCAGAGTGAACTCACCCAGAAACTGATTGTATCCTGCATCACAGATCCAGTTACTAAACACACAGTCCGAGTGTGAGAGGAAATTTAAACAGCAGCTCCAGTGGAAACAGTTCCACCTGCAAAAACCCCTCCACTCAGACTACAGATGTTTGAGTCACAGCTGAATCTTCATCAGGTCAGAATGGTTAAAACTGCCCACCACCTGTCAAGTAGAATCAAAGAGTAGAAATACATCAAGGAGGAGCTCGAACAGTTTGTATCCCGGGTGTGAGGGGCCTGCAGAAATCTTCTCCACCTTCCTTTTGACCCGTGAGGTGTACAGGTCCTCCATGGAGGGCAGACTGGCACCGATGGTTCTTTCTGCAGTCCTGACTGTCCTCTGGAGTCTGTTCCTGTCCTGTTTGGTTGCTGAGCCAAACCAGACAGTGATGGATGAGCAGAGAACAGACTCGATGATTTCTCTGTAGAACTGGATTGGCAGTTTTTCTCAGTGTGCAGATATTTTTCCTCTGATTAGGGTCTTTCACCTCAGCCACATGTACATTTACTGATTTGAATTAGCTGTATTTCTTATGCGACTGTAGCATTGGAAAAGCAAACGATTATTCATCAGACCTGAACAACACACGAGGCGTTCAGGGTCACATGTTGAGGGGATGGCCTTTGATGTCTTCTACTAATGTTTTTGGGCACTTCCTGTGTTTCTGTGATAATGGCCAAAAACTGTAGATTTCAATTATTTGCTGGGCATGAGGAGGCACAACACAGGAACATGCTAATTAGCATCATGTTAGCATATGTCAGGCAGTAATTATGTTAATCCCTGTGATGCTCCAAACCCACCCTGTCACCTTCAGCTCTAAGACACGATCACATTAATGTCCTCATTACGGAGCACAGACACCAGGAGGGATGTTAGTGTTAGCCTCAGTTTTATGTTGGAGCCACATTTAGCTGGAATGCACAGAACAAACAGATTTCGGTTCCGATTCACCGACTTTCTCATCTCTTACTGCAGCACAGTACCTTTTTATGTGTCACAGGATTGAAATATATGTTTAGCCTCTGGTTATCATGTGCTTCAGTTTATCTCACTAAAATTCATATTTTATTTTCAGTGGCCTGATGACTCTGGAAGCTTGTGCTGCAAAAGACGCAATGTTACTGCAGGAAAAGGAAAATATCACACTAAAACAAAACTAGAAAGTTTTCTGTTTTTTTACTCACGGATTATTATTGTTCACAAATACTTTATGTTTCATATGTGGATTTCTGCTCACAAGCCAACATGAAAAAAGTCTTTTAACCTACTCCACCTATTATCTTTTCAGCCCAGAGCGACAGGCTGTACAAAGTGCAGCCTTAGTCTGAAGCTAGCATTAGCTGGCTCACAAATGTGTCA
>NW_018128078.1:358308-366724 GCF_001952655.1 Monopterus albus
TGCTGATGAAGCTCAAATTACCTAGGATTTTAACAGCTTCCTTTCTACTGTAGGTCCTGCTGTACAATTAGGAAAAACACAAACGTCAGGGAGAAGTAAGTGACTCTCCTGCAGTATAACAACTGTTTGTTTGTTTGACAGGGACAATGCACACACATCGACTGTACCAGACAGAGCTAAAAGCTAGTTTTCATCTGTGGCCACCAAAAAGGCACAAGTTGCAAAGTTTTCAGGTAACAGACTGTTAAAAACATTTCACTTTAAACGACAGATGTGCAGAGAAAACGCAGCACATGACAAGCTGCAGTTTGTCCTTTTATTAAGTGCATCAGTTTCACACACGCTGCTCTTGTTCAGTATCTTAACATGGGCCTGACAGCATCTCAGATGAACACTGAACACTGAAGTGACCTGATGGTGAATCGTCAGACTTTAAACCACCTCCTTCACTTCTGATGAGTTTATTCAGTTCCTAGTAACCCACCTCATCTGCTCTCGTCTCAAACAACAACTGATAAATGAAGTGAAACGTCTCACCCCAACTCAGTGGCCAATCAAAGCCGCCTAGCTCCGAGGCCTCTCCTCACAGGGGGAACTAATTTATTGAGCTCACAGTGGGAGGAAAATACACCATTAAAGGGCATATTTAAGCACATTTGCAATCCTTAGAAGAAGGTAACGGTATTTGAATTTGCCCTAGCTTGAAGGAGAGCCTTTAATGTTGTGTCCACGGGACAAACGCACATCAAAGCAGAGGACGTTCCTGATGCTCCAAATCAAATACTTGTGGATTAAGGAGGGAGAGGGGGGCAGGTGGCCCCCAGACTGTCCTCTCTGGCAGTGCTGCCGGGCATGCTGCCTCCCTGAGCGTGCTCCAACCACTGCCTCATGCCATGCTATCGTTCCCCAAATGCAAATTAAATCCGAGTGACAGGAGCTGCTTTGGATTCCTGCACAAGGGTGATTCTCCTCCTCCCTCTGCTCCTCTTATCAGCCCAGTGCTGGGGGAGATGGGGGGAGTATTTGCATGCAAAGGTACCTCCCCCCCCCCCCGTAGAAACTGGAAAAACCATCTTGATGTTGCACAGAGGATCAGAGAGTCTGCCGACCTCAGATCTGTTCATAAGTCACTCATGGACCTGTTCAGAGAAATGAAACCTGTTCCATCCTAACAGCTGTTGTGGTGAGGGGACAGTGGGGCTGCACATACATCAGAGAGTCTGCAATTTAGATGATTAGCATTTACGGTTGGCAGCAACAAGTCCTGTAACCAGCAGGTAGTGGTTTCAGACGGTGCTCAGACACCATCACTTTGTTCTGTTGCACATTGTTTGAAGTTGATCAGCCTACACTCAGAAACCCATAATGATTTACTTGTTTTCTGTATTTTAAATGCACTTTTAATTCATAGTCTGTTTAGCTTTGTGTATAATTTAGCCTTAAACTGCATGAATCCTTGCATACCTTGTTCATTTCTGTGAGTCGGTGAAGTGGTTGCTGCAATATGCCAAATTCTTTTTAAGATTATTAAATTACTCCATCTATCCATTGAGGACAAAGTGAAAACACATTTGTACCATTTTTTGCAAATGCATTAAAAGTCAAAGCTCGGTGTGCAGTTTGAGCAGAGTTCTGATCATTAATGATCCTGCTGCTGGAGGACCGGTTTGATTGAAATGGCCACTGTCACAGATCTGTCGTGAGCTTGTATTAGTATTTCTGTAGTAGTATTTTAAATGTTGCAGTAAAATGATAGCATCCAGACTGAGCTTTGATACTGAAGAGCAGTACTGTCTGCATCTTCCATCTGCAGCTCCGACACTGAGGGCACAGCCAACTTGTTTTTATTTAGTGGAACGATCAACGGACAAACCGCCTGGGGGCTTCATGCTGATATCCACTCTGAACTCTCCGTTGCAGCCATTGCTTCTGTTTGTGCAGGAAGTCAATATAAATGTGAGTTTTACTTCAGCTCCTCATTTCTCCACAATGAGCCTGAGGTCAAAATATCAGCTGTGGAGCATCAGGCACACTGCTCTGCATGTCAGGATGCTGTTTGCATCTGCTCTGAGTACATTGTCAGTTTATATCAAAATGTGTTCCTGTTCAGGTACGTCAGTAATATCTACTGATTGTCATCAGAGGTACGGAGCTCAGCTCTGTCTTCAGCCTGGACATATTCATCAGTCACACCCGTCTAATGACACTGGAAACCCTCCTGGGTTCAGGCTTTCTCTCCAGGGTCCAGCATCCAGTGGCTTCCTGTTGAGAGTGAAGAAGAAACGTGACTTTGAGCTTTGTTTTTGATGCGTTCGAGAACACTTTGGACGTGGGAACTTCTAATGATTTGTATGAAAATGTTTCAGTCTCACCGTGTTTTATCCTCTGAACATTCCCACATGTCGGATTCTCTCTCTTCATTCCGGTCCAGATCAGATCCACTTCAGGATGTTTACGTGTTGTGTCAGGGTGAAGGGCTGCGCTGGTGTTTATCTCAGAGTGTAATTGTAGTGAGAAAATAACAGATGAAAATCCAGTGGTGGAGATTTAAAACCTCATTATGTTTATTGACCCATGATGGACTCTGGTCTCGAGACAAAAACACATGAGAATACGTTTCCTATGGCTTCATGTTTTAACTGTTGATAATTCAAAAGACCTTTCTTTCTCTGAACCGTGACCAGTTTCTGTTGGACAAAAATCCCCTGTCAGAGCTAAAGACTGAAAAACAGACATACAAAAACTCCCTTTCTTTTATTGTACCTTTTTATTCCAGTCTTGCCACAGAGAAGCGAGGACAGTGACAAATGGGTGACAGCTGTTTCCTATGAGTGCAATAAACACAGGAACACAGAAATGTCCAAATCTGAAAACAAAAGCAGAAGCGTACGACCGCTCAGTGAAGAAGGCGGAAGTAGAAAAACATCACCCTGTGCAAGTAGCTAGTTGTGTTCAATAACAGTTGTTGCCCTCCTACTGGAGGGCATGGTGAGAGTTGAGCGGTGTGAGTCACGAGCTCTCTACAGCGCAGCAGTGGAGGGTGTCATGGAACAAAGTTGAAGTGCTGCACATTGCAATCCACTAGTGCCAAACCATGCCATGTTAACGTCTTGTGCAGTAGCTAAGAACCACAGTAAGAATTAAATGTCCGCTTAGTTAAGCTGATCAATGTTTGACACATCCACAGAGTTTTGTCTGAATATAGATGGCGTTGGGACAAAAGATTGGCAGGTGATTTACTTTTCCATGAATTCAAAATAATTTTGAATTCAAATGAATTTTGGTGTTTGTTTTTTTTACTAAATAATTACAGATAACTTTTCTGGCTATAAACTGATCAGTTTATTGATTAACTGTTGCAGCTTTACAAACAAGTTTTAGCAGAGTTTATGCTGTGATGAAAAAAGTGGAAGTCGGTGGCTACCTGTAACTAACAAACTTAACTACCTACTGTAAACTGCCTCATTCAAAAAGACTGTCTCCTTTAAAGCTCAGCTGTGCGAACATTTCCAATGACGCATTGTAATTTAGCTCATTCCATCTTATGATCTCAGCAGGTGGATGTGGCTCATTTCCAGCAGGTGGTTTTGTTGCTTTCTGGTCTCAGAGCTATTAATCCAGATCAATGTGAGCCGGGCCACGTTAGCATTGTAATTAGCATCAGTTCGTCCAGCAATTAAAGCTGTTAACCCTGGACTAGAGCCAGGATCAGGGAGACCACAGGCATTTTTCCATTATATGTCCCACTGAAATGTGTCGCACTGAGTACCGCTCGTCACAGGTTCTAGCTTTGTTTCCACTACAGTATACCTGCTTTAGGGGGGAGCTAAATGTCAGCCCCTCCCTCCTCTAAACAGAGAACGATAGAGAGGAAATACAGTGGAGAAACAATGCAGGATGGTCAGCGTCAACCCCAGAGGCTACGCTTGGTGATGGTTAGTGGACGTACGAGGTGCACCACTTGCTAGGTTCTCATAGTGGAAATGCAACACATATGGATCTGGCTCATACAGTTGTAGGTTTAGTGATTCAGCTTCTACTCTCTTCTTTTCTCCACAATGATTTTATTGAAATCTCATGTTGACATGTCCAAAGTGCATCTGAAGAATCATTTCAGCACAATTACCAAATCTGGAGGTGAACTTGCCTTAATCCTGTTCACAGCCAGTCCTCTGTTTGTCCTCTCAGGCGCCCAAACTCTTCAAACTGCAGCTCCTGAAGGCTTCATCGTCCTGTGTCGAATGTGACGTGAGAAGAGCATCGACTGAGTGAGATCACAGGAGACACCGAGGAGGTAATACTGCTTCTGCACTGCAGGGTTTCATCTTCTCTTTTTTTTAATGTGCACATGTACAAACATGTGTGCACACAATGTGCACATGTGCAAAGCAGTCCAGCTGCACTACTTGTGTTATATGTGCAACATTTCAGTGTCAGGTCTATCTCAGTGGATTGGCAGCCGTTTTCCACTTTGTAATCATGACAGTAACAAGAACAGGATTTGGATCAAGAAGCTCCTGACAAACAGTGTGGCAGATTAATTTCACTTTCAGTATGTCAGATATCTAATGACCATTTCCTGTAGTTAAATTTATGTAGGGGATCAGTATCGAGTCCAGAACAACTGGTTCAGGACATCCCTAGCAGATACACAAATTTTGTGCATTTAACAAAAAAAACGGCTGCAAATATTATCACTGCCTAAAAGTCTAATGTCCTGGAGAGTCTGCTACTGATCTGCTGTAAAGAATCTTGGATCAACTCCTCTTTTTGGTCCCAAGGTGGTCTTTAATTTGATAATAAACATTTAGACACAGGAGATGTGGGTCAGAATACCCAGCAGCCCTACAGGTGATTATATCCAGTTTATCAGATCAAAGTTGAGATAATTAGCGCTGCAGGAGGATAATTAGAGCAACGTGCTGCACATTCACATCAAACATCCAGAGGAGGAGGCGAGGTTTTATTTCTGACACAGTATGTGTGAGGTTAATGGAGCTCAAGCAAGACGTTAACAAGCAGGTGGCTGCAGGAGCACTCAGTGGTGAGATGAGGAGCCTAGTGCCTTCCTGGCACTGTCGCTATGTTCTGTGGTAGTCATGGACATTCAGACAGGAGGCGCTGCAAAGCTGAAGGGGAAACAAAGATGCTGAGGGAGGTAGTGAAAACCTGTGCTCGCCCCTCCCCCACAGACATCCAGTGAGCAGTAAGCTTTAGTTTATCATTATAAAAATTCATCAGTAGTGAAGTCTTCAATCCATTTCTCCCAAAATGTCCATTTCCTGCATGTAGACATTTACATCAATCTAGAAAATAAAACGTTATGAGGGGACATGTTAAGGGCTCTGACGTGCTGCATCACTACTTCAGCAGAACTACGCTGTTTAGTTTGCTGTGAGTGAGGCCTGATGTTTTATGCATTTCCATCTTTTTATGTTCTGGCACAAAACATCAACTGGTAACATCAATGTTTAATTGTGTACATGGTGCCTTACAAATAAAATAAATACATGAATACAAATCACTAAGAGGCAGAAACCCAATCTGAATGGAGCTTTACTCTGGTTTAATAAAGTGATCCTGCTCCTCTCAGAGCGTGTGTCTGTGTGTTATGGGTTGTTTCCACTGTGGGAACCTTTCCCAGGATGCTATTTATTTCTTGTTAGTTTGTTTGTGTATCTGTTGTTTTTGGATTATTCTGGTGCTGTAGCTGTGGTTCAGTCCTCAGGTGGACTGTGTTGGCTGTTGGATGGTGTTGAGCAGCAGCTGTGTTTGCAGGCCCTGATCCCGGCACTGAGAGCGCTCACATCTATTATTCATGTGTCCTGGGTATCAGAGGGGATCTGGATCCTCAGCCACCTGTCTCTCTCTAACACACATCGGCCTTTTTGTTCACAGACTCTGCAGCTCAGGCTGATTTCTGCACAACTAGGACCACAGATGCTGTCACCACAGTGTCGTGTCTTCACATCAGCGCTGCCCTACTTTCTTTTTGTTGATTGTTTTTCCTGTTTACATAGTTAAAAACCAGAGCACTTTATAAACCACCTTGTGATTTACAGTGTAATGTCTTTGTATGAATCAGGTCCCATTGAAACCGCGACTGACTCCTCGTGGTATTTAAATGTACAGCAGGAGAAAACATGACTGTGAGAAAGAGAGCAAATAAATGTTGTAGAGGAAAGTAACACTGATGCTCCAGACCTCAATCCAATAGAACATCTTTGGAGGGAGCTTAAACTCCGTGTTGCTCAGTGACAGCCCCGAAACCTGACAGATCTAGAGGAGATCTGTGTGGAGGTGTGGGCCAAAATCCCTGTTGCAGTGTGTGCAAACCTGGTCAAGAACTACAGGAAACGTTTGACCTCTGTAATTGCAAACAAAGGTCTCTGTACCAAATATTAACACTGATTTTCTCAGGTGTTCAAATACTTATGTTCAGCAGTGCTAGACAAATAAATTCTTTAAAAATCATACAATGTGATTTCCTGAATTTTTTTTTTTAATTCTGTCTCTCAGAGTGGGATTGGACCTACAATGTGAATTTCAGACCCCTCCATGATTTACTACAGGAAACGTTTGACCTCTGTAATTGCAAACAAAGGTTTCTGTACCAAATATTAACACTGATTTTCTCAGGTGTTCAAATACTTATGTTCAGCAGTGCTAGACAAATAAATTCTTTAAAAATCATACAATGTGATTTCCTGAAATTTTTTTTTTATTCTGTCTCTCAGAGTGGGAATGCACCTACAATGTGAATTTCAGACCCCACCATGATTTCTAAGTGGGAGAACTTGCAAAATCGCAGGGTGTTCAAATACTTCTGTTCCTCACTGTAAGTAAATGAAAGCATTTGCCTTTAAGCAGTGCAGCCAGAGACACAGGTTTTACCCTCGAGGTTTACTGTGGCTATATGTACGGCTGCTGGTGCCATCCACTACATCAGTATCAGTACAACTCGTACAGACTCGCTCTCACTCGACACTTCCTGCCTGTGCTGATAGAGGCGGGTATGAGCTCTCGTTCAGACTCGTTCATCTGATTGTACGATTTGAATCTTATAGGCTTCAGTTACTTTATAAGCTTGAGTTACTTTTCATAACTTTAGCTTCCTTTAGTTATTTTTTATAACTTTATTTTCCTCTAGTTACTTTTCATACCTTTATTTTCCTACCTTTCATACCTTTATATTAAAAATGTATTGATGACTGTCAAATTCTACTGTGTTGGAACTTTGGAACTGTATGCTGTAACTTTGTGGAGACATAATGTCTACATCTTCATTGTAACCAGATGGGGGCTTACAACGTGAGACGATCACTTGGCCCATTTTGCATATTCACTAGGTCTGCTCTGTACTGTAATAACCTACACAGATAGGGGGTCTGCAGCACAGACAAGCAATTGTTCAGTACTCATTGTTAGCTACTGCCTGAAAATCACAATACTCACACACTTGGCTTCTAGCACATGTTCAGCAAGCAGGTGTGGGCATAGGTTGGCCTGCTCACACCTATGGCCAATCCAATAGAATTAAGATATGTGTACCCTTGTTTGGGGCAGTCTCCGCCCAAAAAGATAAATGTAACCAGAAACAATGGCTCGGGGCTTTTAAGAACAGTTTTCCTGTGGAAGTTCTGTCTCTCAGAGCCCAGCGCTGTATAGTTTTACCATGTGACCAGACTGATTAAATTTTCTGTTGATTTTATACAGTCTGAAAAAACTTATCAACTGGACTAGATTTCTGGGTCGAAGATGTTTCACCTCTCATCCAAGAGGCTTTATCAGTTCTGACTGACTGGTGTTGAGCCGGAGATATTTATGCCCCTCGGTGGTGGTTTACGACATATCCAAGCACGTGGCCACCATCCTGGCTCCTTTGGTGGGAAACACAGAAAACCACATAATAAACTCCCAGGACTTCGCGAGGTAAATCCAATAACTGCAGCTGGAGCAGGACGAGACCATGGTCTTATATGATTTCACATCCTTGTTCATTTTGCATCCTGTTAGGTTATTTCTTAGTTAGATAGATATGGATTAGAGATCGGTTGTATTAGAAGATGTTTAGTGCAGACAGGGTGACTAGTTTGATGTAACTATTAGCCTGCAGTAAAATTGCAGGCACGCCAAGGTTACAGGAAAAGAGCTTTTAGGGTCAACTGTAATGCTAGTCTTAATATTTGTCTTAAAGTGTAAGGTTATGTCCCATTGTTTAGATACACACCACGAAAACAACAGTCACGCACCTTGACTTTTCCTCATGTTTTGGCTAAATGATAGAGCGGCTGCAAAGCTTGCTTATCGGGTGGCGTCACGGTTTGACGCCCCTTGTAGCATGGGCTAGCCCAAAAATGATTAATATTATATAGGTTGTTGGGTCCAGACTTCCTCAGCTTTTCTGCTGCCTGCG
>NW_018128078.1:367336-371419 GCF_001952655.1 Monopterus albus
AAGAGGCCCAACACCAACAGGGAGAAACCAGAAACAAGAGGGGATAACACTGTCATCCCTTATGTGGCTGCTTTATCAGAGAAGTTAAAAAGGATATTTCGCAACCACAATATCCCAGTTAACTTTAAACCAGGGAACACCCTGAGGCAGAGACTGGTCCACCCAAAGGACAAAACACCCAGACATAAACATAGTGATGTGGTGTATGCCATTAAATGTAGTCAGGAGTGTAACAACTTGTACACTGGTGAAACTAAGCAGCTGCTTCACAAACACATGGCCCAACACAGGAGGGTCAACCCCAGTGGACCAGAGTCAGCAGTCCACCTCCACCTGAAGGACAAAGAACATTATTTTGAAGACAGTGAAGTCCAGATCCTCTCCAGAGAACATTGCTGGTTTCAGAGAGGACTTAAGGAAGCTATTTTTGTAAAAATAGAACACCCCTCACTAAACAGGGGTGGTGGACTAAGACACAACTTGTCATCCATCTACAATCCTGAGATCGCTGCCCAAACATGCCCACCAGGACAATAGGTGTCAGTCCACAGGTAATGGTTTAAAGACAGGTAATGACGCTCACCAATACTGGGCTATAACGACTCAGTCTTTAGGGGACATTGTTGGGTATCAAATGACTGAAAAACCACTGAGGGGGATAAATATCTCTGACTCAACACCAGTCAGTCAGTCAGAACTGATGAAGTCTCTTGGATGAGAGGTGAAACGTCTTCGACCTAGAAATCTAGTCCAGTTGATTTTTTTTCTAAGGTTTTTTCAGTTTACTATGACCTGGATGACTGAAAATCTGCACAGACATTTTATGTCTTCACTTCTTGCGCTTTCAACAAATGAACTGGGTTTTTCTAACATGATACTGGTAGTACTAAACTCGCCCTCCCTCTACACTTCCTGCTGCATACCGCAGCAGCGGTGCGTGGGGCCGGGGCTCTTCTCTTTCACAGTAAAGTAGATCCAGTGTTGTTAGCTGTTAGCCTTAGTTTGTTAGTGTGTTAGCTTGTTAACCTGTGGCTGCTGTTTACCATAAGGTTAGCTGTATGTGCTTGCTACAGCCACTGTTCAGTATTGCACTCACACTGTACACACAACCTTTCTATAATCAGTGGATTTTTAAAAATATACATTCTGTTGTAGTGTAAAATTAAATATGATAAAGCTACTTTTGCACAATATAGGCTGTAAATGTGTGAGCGCGTATGAGAAGTGTCAAAAGCAGCAAGTCTGTTCAGGACCCGGTATCAAGAGAGCGAGTTAGTGTAAGTTGTACTGATGTAGTGGACGGAGACAGCAGCAACACGTACAGCTACATTCAGCCCTGAGGGGAAAACGTGTCTGTCTCCTGCTGCACTGCTGAAAGCTCAACTTTGTCACACAGGACTCGTGTGTTTTTAGCACAATTTGAGGTTGAAATGCTTTCATTTATGCAGTTGGCAGTTCGGTAACATATAGCATATAGGAGAAGTTCAAAGCTTTTCTGACCTATTTCCTGGACATGGTGCGTGTCAGTGTAAATTTGATTCATATCAAATTTACAAAAAATACTAGCAGACATTCTGATTCATTTGTTTTGGACCAGTGTTGCTACTGCAGGGTCCCGTGAGGACACTGGGCATCCTGAGGAACACTCACCCACCTTTGTTTTAATTTTTATGTAATAAAAAGTCAAGTTAGATTTTCCTTTAAATATTTCTGCTGTTGTGTTTATATGATCAAACAAACTTGTCTTTAAAGAATTTTAATGATTCTGTGCATGGACTCTCCAGATGATTCGCTCTCTGTCCTCCTGCTGTTTGTAGGCTATCACTCGATACCTTCTTTCTGTCAGACAGGGGAATTCAGTTACAAACTCATTTCTTTTTACAACTCTTTGAAACTTTTTCCTCATTAGCATGGGAGCAAGCTGGCCATGCAAATCGTTTGAAATTCAAAAAAAAAACATCCAGTTTCTATATTTCATCAAGGAGCTTTTCATGTTTAATAAATTACAGACTCCATCCTCCAAGACTTTGCTATTCATTAACCAAAAAGCACACAATTGGGATCCATTTAAAATCTTAATCACAACCTGCAGGATTATTTGCTTTCTGTTAATATTTGCCTTGACAAGAGGAGTGTTGGGGGTTGTAGCAGCCTGCAGCGTCTGTGTGTTTGTAATGGGATTAGGTGTTCAGTTGTGTGGATGTGATTCAGTCGGTGAGTGTGTCAATGAAACTGTTTCACAGAGAAACAGCTACAGGCAGCTCCATTAATATAACCAAAAGGAAATTATTCATATTTTTAAATCGGGTCTGTGATAGTGAAAGTACAGGCCTGCTTGTGTGTCTTGTTGAACCCCGGGACAAGCATCCTCCCATCTGTGCATGGCAAAAAAACTCCCATCTCCCACACATTTAATCCAAATATAGTCAACAAACAACTAAAACTGTAGGCCCACCAATGAAATTCACTCATAGAAAGACACAAAACCTAATAAAATAATTTAAACATTAGCTACATTTCATTAAATTACCTAGAGAAAAATAACCTATTGCTTACACTGCCTTCTTCTCTCTCCCTTCTGACTCAGCTTCCATCTCCAGACTCAGCTGTTTCTTCAGAGAGCACCAAACCTAAGTAAAAATTGCACTGGCAAGGTTTTAAATATGTCACAAGTACTATATAAGGTTTCCACAAGTATGTATTTTTAACAAATCATTCCTGCAGGTTATTTAAAGTCAGTTATTCAATCAAACAATCACTCATGTGACTGTGAAAAAATTAAAATAGTTTTTATGTACAACAGATTTTTACAGGTGGAGACAGGCATTTAGATTAGGAATATATAATCATATGGACAAAGCAGTAAATATTTTAGCCAGGTTTTGACTCACATTGACGAAGGCCAAGTAGCAAAAACTTCCTTTTCAATAAAGTGATTGTCTTCTGTGATCATCCACACAGGTGGATGTCTTGATTTGTCTCATGGAACTTGGACTTGTCCCAGACTTGTAGATGTCTGTTACTCACACTTGTCTTGGACTCATGGTTGTTTTGATTCAATCCATGTGGCCTCATTTAAAAAAAACTGTGCATTGGATCCACACTGAAAATTGAACACAAGCATAGAAAAGACCTACATACAAATTATAAAGCCATGTGGATGCACGCTTCCACGCAGTATCCCCTTATAAATCACACTCAGCTTGAGACTGTGTGTGGTTTGGTGAGCTGCATATTCCGCCCAAAACACCCCCACGATTAAGTGTGTATGGTCAGTGCAAAACACTCATGCACGTTGTTCTTGTGGATCCAGGGAATTTAACAGAGCAAACCCCAGCTGTCCCACCAGGGAAAAAAATCACATCGGACCACTGCTACACTGTAATAAAAGATGCCTATCACTCTGTCCCCCGTACAGCTCTAAGTCTCTCTTATCACTGCGTCGTCTATCTCATCCCAACTGTAATACCCCAGTTCTTTTATTGGACAGATCTGAATAATAAAGGAGTCCATCTTTCTTCATTTTAGTGCTGATTTATTGATTTATTTAAACCACAAGCAAAATTACAAAACACAATCCGGGTGGCTCCCCTTTCCAGGCATCCCTATGCAGGCTGCTGGAAAAAAAGGAGAGCCCCGGAAACACAGAGCCTAATACATTTATAAGTTTTGGGCTAACCCCTTACACAGATGAAGTCAGTCCACAGACTGCATCTCTTATCTAGTGCTCCACAGGCTTGGAGCAGCTGGATTTTACCCAGTCATAACAAAATAAGAAATTTCAATGTGTGTGTGTGTTGTCACGTGGTGCTTAGCTAAGGCATTCATTCAGACATAATATCCTAACACAAGATTTAATACAAGAAAACAATTGGTGTCATGGTACACTTTTCAGAATCAACATTCTATCTGTCAACCTTGAGACAGAGCAGACTAGAGCAGACTTTGAATCTCACTAAACTGCATTACCAAAACGTTTAATTCAATACATTAATGTCTAATAATTATCTGACTGATTTACTAATATCTAACACCACCTACAGGCAGAAACTTAGAGATGAACCGAGCAGGCTGTTGTAACCG
>NW_018128078.1:371602-390337 GCF_001952655.1 Monopterus albus
GCTAACCCCATTCTACAGAGAGAGACGCCAAACCGTGACGTCTCCCGGTGCCAGCTTTGCAGCTGACCAGAGCAGTAGTCAAAGCATGAAGAAAAATCAATGTGTGTGTGTCTGTTGATTATGTGGTGTGTAGATAAAACATTCTAACACGACCTCTAGTGACATGTCATGACATTAAACATAAGAAAATATTATGGCTATGGCTACAGTTATACACGTCATAATAATAATATTAAACATCCTGTCTTCTAACTGTCATCAACTTTCTATCTAGTTATCCTTGACCATAAGCAACCTGCAACAACTCATGAGCATGACTAAGCATTTAACAGCCTGAGCTAGACATCCTGTCTACTCTAAACATTTCTAATACATCAAGTATCTAACCAATATCTATCTGACTAAAAGTACCTAACAAGGTAAAGTCAGAGCTACAGGCCTGCTCTGACTGCACAGATTGGAGTGGATTTGAGGCTGCAGTTACAGACCTGGATGAACTCACTAGGATATCCTACATCAGCTTTGTGAAGATGTGTGTGTGTGTGTGTGTGTGTGCGTGTGTGTGTCCACAAAGACCTTCTGCACATACAACAACAACAACAATGAGCCCTGGTTCCCAGTAAGACTCAAGCAGCTCCATCATGCCAAAGAGGAGGCTTACAAAAGTGGGATCCTGTACAGCCAGGCCAGGAACACACTAACAAAGGAGATCAGAGCAGCAAAGAGGAGTGACTCTGAAAACCTGAGAAACCTCATTTCAGCCAATGACCCCTTGTCTGTGTGGAGAAGCCTGAAAATCATCACTGACTACAGGAAACCATCCCTCCGACTGTGAAAGACCATCAACTAGGAGACGACCTGAATGTGTTTTACTCTAGGTTTGAGAAGCAGAACTCCCCCCTCACCCACATCACCTCGGACCCACCACCAGCAGCTGCTCCAGTTAATCAAATGGTGACAAACCTGAATACAGACAGGAGGTTGAACAGCTGGCCTTGTGGTGCTGTTAATGTCAGTATGTCAGATATTTAATGAACATTTACTGTAGGTAAATATAAGGAGAGGATTGGAATCAATATCAGCAAATACTTAATTTGATCCATGTCAGGGTCAATAAAGTGGACTGGGACATCTCTAGTATGTACAGTAGATACTGTATATATGTATTTCTAAATAGATTTCTCTCTTTCTCTTTTTTTCCTATTTAAACTCATTCTTGTTTTTTTACAAAGCACATGGAGAGCCATTGTACCAGAGTCAAATTCCTTGTGTGTTCAACATACTTGGCCAATAATTTTGATTCTGTTTAAAATGTAAGTGACACTTCGATGTCAACCAACCAATTTCAGCTGCTTTCACTATTTATTATTCAGCTAATATTTCATTTCAACTTTCAGTGTTATACTTCAATACTTCAACTTCCATTGTGTACACTGCTTATCTTGACAAGGGTCACAGGAGGGCGGAGCCAATCCCAGCTGACATTGGGCGAGAGGCAGGGTCCACCCTGGACAGGTCGCCTGTCTGTCACAGGGCTGACATGTAGACAAACAACCACAGTCACTCACTCACTCCTATTGGCAATTTAGAGTCGTCAGTCAACTTAAGCTGCACAGAAAGGCCTAGGCTTGGCTGGGACTTGAACTTGGAACCTTCTTGCTGTGAGGCAGCAGGGCTAGCCACTGTGCACCATGCTGCCCTACAATGCAAACACTTCAACTATATCCATATATTAAACTGAAATTTCAATAGCTTTCATGACTTAAAACTTTGCAAGCATTTCAACAGCTTTACACATCAATTAATGCTTCAGGCAGTGGTGGGCCATCAGGGCCAACAAGGCCTTCTCTGCTGGCCTAAACACTATCAGAAGCACTGGCCTACATTTACAACCTAAATGCTAATATTTGTTTTATTCCCAGCAATCTGTTCTCTTCATTTCGTAGCATTTCTCTGGGGTGCACTGCTTCCAGTACCTGTATGTGGATGTTAGATGTTTTTTGTCCAATCAGATTTCAGCCTATATGTGTTGCCATGTCAATCTAATCTGCCCAGGGACTTCAGAATCAGTAGTGCTGGCCGATGTAACTTAAACTATGTTACCAATGGGACTGTTTCTTTAACCAATCCGATTTCAAATTCACCTCACAGAGCCAGCTAGCTGGCCTACAGTAACGTCAGCATTTTTCAGACCTCTGATTGGTTGGTCAGAGCAAAACTGTTACAGCCAAGTTTGACTACCAAAACACGTCTGTAGCGATCTGCACACATTAATACATTTGAGTTAGAATTTTTTATGCCCACAATGACTGACAGAGGAGGAGAAATTGACTCGGCCTCGGACATACTTAAAAATCCATTTTCAAGGTGGACTTTTCCAGAAAAGCTAGATATCATGAGGAGAGGTCGGCCAACCCTGAAGCTAGCTAGCTTGTCTCAGCCCGGGAAGGGGTTTGTTCACCACTTCCAGACCAGTGCCTACAAGTGGTACCACTGGTTTACAGCCTCTGAGGAGCATTGCAAATTATACAGCTGGGAATGCCTGTATAATGAGGATGAATTTTGTCTATAAATAAATAGCATCTCTGGTGAGTATGATGTATTTTATTTAAATTTTGTATGTTTTTGTCGTGTTATTAGATAAATATTGATTCTGAACTGCTCCAGATGATGTACGTGGCTCAGTTGCTGTTGTAGTGTATGTCTGGTCTGCTGGCACGACCTGTCTCTCTTCTGCCTTTTTCTCCTCTGCTCTCTCAACCTGCGGGATCTGCACCTCAGCTGTGTTGCATTCGGTAATTAGCGACTCGTTTGTCGGTGCGCACAGCTGGGGTGCTTCCCTATGATTACCTTCCTCCTCATTTAAACCTCTGGTAGACGCTTTGTCATCGCCGGAGCATTAACTTGCATACTCCGTAATACCTATACCTATACGTGGTATGTATCGTACGTCATTTTGTTTTCCACGCTGACAGTTCCTGTGCCGTGGATCTCATTTGGTACGTTGGTTACATGTTTTTGTGTTACACATCTCTAGATGTCCACGCTGACAGTTCCTGTGCTGTGGATTTCCTTTTTCGTTCGCCAATCCTCCTGGTTAGTTTGTCTATTCACCCGTCCGTCCTGATCCTCCTACTCTCCTGGTTCCTACCGTTGGTCTGCTCTACTCACCCATTCGTCCTGGTCTCCTCCACCATCTCTGCCCTACTTTGCTGTTAGATGTACATGGACTATGATATGTGTTTTTTTGTTACTTTGTATTTTTCCCCCATTAAACCACCTTTTTCTCTAGCACCTGGGTCAGCAATCTTGAGTCCTACCTTAGTTCTCCCTCACCCTCCTGGTGAGGGGGACTAACCATAACAGAATGCTCCAGCCAACAATGGACTCAACTGGGCTTCTTGCTTTAGTAAAAATGGTATTCCCCCTCAATATGCGAAATACCTCTCTCTCTGTAATGCCACGCTTTGGTATATTGCGTTTTTGTATAGTATTGATGGTTTCTATAATTACAACATGATAGTGGTGGCATTAAGAGGTGAATTAAGTCGAGTAAGTCCCCACTGAAGGCCCAAATGCACGGCCCGCCACTGGCTTCAGGTAATATTCAAATACTTAAGCTGGCAGGTATTGCTCAGGTATCACAAATGATAAGTCTTGCATTATTACTTGACTGTTTTTAAAGCAGATTTTCAGGCTGACATGATGCTTTTGTTTAGCAGTAATGAATCAGCAAATTCAGTGTTTTTAACATTTCTGCCTGTTTTAAATTTATGACAGCGTCCTCACCATCTGTCCACAGCGAGGGGCCAAGGGGCACCAGCAGTATGTCTGCCACCAATGGCAAAACTAATGGATGAATCATCCTTTGTGCCAGAGATGCAGCGCTGGCTAGATAATTCACTACAGAGGTCGAACTGTTCAGATCTGAGATAGAAGACAGACAGACCTCCACCCTCTCATTGTTCAGTATTACAGTTTGACAAAGGTGCAGTGCTTTCATTCTGCCGGGTTACAGTTCACCCCATTTCTCTTCCACTGAACTAGCATTAAGGTTGTTATAATAGTGTAAATACACTTATCATGGGTCACTGACCCTCCTACTTAATGCACCTCACAAGTTGCCCCGTGTCAGTGTTTCCTGTCAAAGAGGACGCTGTTGCACCATCAAATACATAAGCTGTGCACAGCAACTAGCGTTTACATTGAGCTATTAACCTAGCTAGCTAATCTTAGCAAGCAGGTCAAAAGAATGAGGGAAGGAGAAAATAAAATATCATCAAGCTGAAATGAAATTCTTTAGTGTTACACCCCGGTGTCCACAGCTCTGTTGTAGGTGAGGGTCTCTGCAGTCTCAGGTCTCTGTGGGTGAATGTCTCTGGTCTCGGGGGCTCTGCAGATGAAACAGCCTGATGTCCGACCAGGACAGCAGGTTTCAGCACATTATTCGGCCACTGACAGAGCGTGCCCTCCAAGCACAAGCGCAACAGATGTCTGCATGAACTGCGAACTGGCAGCCCGTGCAGGTGGCAGATGCCTGGGTTGGGTGCCAAACGCCCACAGTTGGGCACAGATGGAGCATCACATTTGGGGAGGCAGCAAGAGCCCCCGATCTTCTGTTGCTGGAGGTGAGGCTCTGAGGAATGTGGGGAAACCATCAAGGTAAACCTCCACTTGGACCAGCTGCTGCTTAACCTGAGCAAATACAATGCAGATGTTGTGTCAAGCCACAAATCTGCTCTTGCCTGGGTGAGGACAGGGTTCTGCTTTGTGTTTAGGTCAGGTTAGGTCTGGAAAATGGTGCTGCTTACTGTGGGGCTCTGAAGGTGTATGACAGCCTGGCCTGACACCCCCCCTCTCTGGGGCCAAATGATGGGTAAGCATAATTTAACTCATACTGAGCTTCCATATGAATGCTCTCTCTTTGGCACATTTAATAGTGTATTATTGACTGATAATATGGAATAGCACTGGATCAATGTATAGTGCTATGTAAATAGTGTGTATAGTATACACATATACATACAGTATATTATACTGAATGCTATGTATTGCAAAGCATAGCGTTGCATGTGTATGTTGTATGTACTATATATACAGTATATGTACATACATATATATAATGTGTGTGCATTTGTATGTGTTGTATATGTATGTATGTACATGTATGTCTCCTGCTTTTCTTTTCTCTCTTCTCTATCCACTCACCCCAACCCATCAAGACAGAAGGCCGCCCACTAAGACCCGGGGTCTGTCAGAGGTTTCTTCTGTTAAAGGGAGTTTTTCCTCCCCACTGTCGCCAAGTGCTGCTCAAGGGGGATTTGTTGGGTTTTCCTCTATAATAATAATAGTAAGGTCTAGACCTGACTTTGTAAAGCACCCTAAGTTGATTTTTGTTGTGATTTGGCGCTATACAAATAAAATGAATTGAACTGAATTATGTTGATTTCAGTTTGAAGCCAGTTGAATAGTCAGCACATGCAGACTTTAGCATGAAGCCAGAACAGCTCTGGTGGATGTGTGTAAAAAAAAAACACTTCCTTTGCCTTTAAGTAGGTCTGTGGGTCACCATGAACTGTGTTACTTAGAAACACCAGCATCTGATCCAAAGTGCTCCTGAAATGTAGTGATTTGCAACAGACCAACATCTGTCAAGTTTTCAGATTAAAAAACACTTACTGAAAATTTGGGCGCCTGCTAGGACAAATTAAAGATTTTCCTCAGTGGGATTATCAGACCGATCTGGGCTGCAGGTTGATTATCCAGCCGTCAAAGAAAAACCATCAGACTAAACACACACCTCATCCCCAGCACAGGGTTGTTTCTACGGCACACTGGGTTCAACCTCAGACTGTCCTGGAAAGCTGAGCGTGTTGACTCTTACAGTACTTTACTCTTTAATGTGTAACGTCTCAGCTCTAACCATGCCAAAACATTTAAAATATGCGACAAAAGCAAATTTTGCCTTCAAACAACACAACTTGCAAACAAGTATATGCGCTCTTTCAGTCAGTCATTACACAATGGACAACAAAATACAAAATACACAACTCAGTGTGAATCAGTGCACCATTGCTTGTCATTGTAGCCTATAGCCAGTGCCATTTGTCTTTCTATATAGGCTGTGTCAAATTAGCCTTTTTGCAAAGAATTGGATCCAGAATAAGAAATACTTTGATACAATTTTTATTGAATGCATGATCTTTTTTTTAACTGTGGCTGAAAACTGAAATACCACATATAATAACTAAATATTACAGAAAAAAATGTAAACCAAAATACAGTAAAATCTATTGTAAGACATAGCCACTACTCAAACTCGGTCTCTTCTGTCTTGAGGATGGGGCCACATGGCCTCATCCACATCACATTCAATATCCTCTCTTGCAAGGCACCTAGGGAAAAATCTTTTTGCATGCCTTATCCAACTTTGACATTCCTCTGCACCTATTTGTTGGGCTGCCACAGTCATTGCATTCAGCCCTTCCAACTACACCGCCACCTCCCCCACGGACTCCTCTTCCTCGGACCCCTCGGACCCCTCTACCTCTTACTCTCACTCTCATCTGCCTTAGACCTCCTCCATCCATGCTGGCAAAGAACAACAAGAACCTTGCCCCTTTTTTTATCAGGCCTACAGACTGATTGCTAATTGAAGATTTGTGTGAAGCAGTGTCAAACAGTTGCTTTAGTGATTTCACACTGATCTTGGTAGTTTCTAATAGTTACGAATAGATGGTTTCTCTTTGGTTACCATAGCTAAAACAATGGAGTTTGGACTGATTGATTGACATCCGTGTCAACTGTTTTGCAAAAGGGTGGGAAAATGTGTCAATCCAATGAGAACGTGTTTACACATTTGCAATATGTGTTATCTGCTCTGCTGGGTTAGTGATGATGAAAACTGAGTGGGTCCTAGTTTCTTTAAACAGGTCAAAGCAATCAAGAAAAACTGTAATGGATGTACCCGTGCCATCTGTGCACTTTGAACTGGCTTATGATTTGTACCTTCTCATCACATAATTAGAAACAAGTGTGAACAATTTTGAATTGTTGTGTGTAAACGATGACAACTGTGCTTTAGTTGTGTTTATGTTCTGCTGTCCTCTGTTTAGTGTTTTGCAACACAGGTTCATCACAGTGCGAATTGTGTTTTAGTGAGTGAGAATGTGTTTAGAGTTTAGCAAAAAGAGTGCATGAGATTTGCTAACAGAGTCTAAGTGCCTGAACTTGTTTAAGGTTTTGCAGAAAGAGTGATTTATTCGACAAATTGGTTTAGGCTATTGAGAATTTGGTTCATAGAATGGGGTTTATTGTTTTAGCAATTCAGAAAAACTGTAATAATTAGTAAACATACGGTAATGTTTCAACATCCACAGGCTGCCTCAGCTCCACAGGGACCAAGCAAGACAAAAGCAAGGCCAGGACAGAGGAGAAGAGGACCAAATGAGGAGGAGCTCCTTCAGGTCACGTGAAAAAAGGAGTTAAGTAAAAAATATAACTCATGACAGAGGGCTGAGTTTTCCTCAGAATATTTGTCATTTGTTCCTTAATCTCAGCTCTAATGCTGAGATTAAGGAACAAGTGAAAAAAGGAGTTAAGTAAAAAATATAACTCATGACAGAGGGCTGAGTTTTCCTCAGAATATTTGTCATTTGGTCCTTAATCTCAGCTCTAATGCTGGAGCAGTTTGTTTTTATTTTGAAAACACACACACACACACTTTGATGTCCATAGTTATGAACACTTACCTTAGGTGTTCCTCTATACTAGCAGACAGGACAAATATCATCCAAGCAAACTAGTTGTTTCTCAACACAATTTCATGTTTTGTGCTTTGATTCATATTGTACCAGCTGATGAATCCATTAGTGTAGAAAATGCGCACTTTAAAAATGTTTTTCCAGACCTTTGCTTTCCAAACTTTGTATTTGCGTTCTAAGACATGGAAAATAAACTACCACTGATTACACTAGAGAATGAGTTTGTATCTATGAATTTCAATCAGGAAACACATAGTGAATCAAGTAAAGATAAGTTATAATAAGTTATAACAGGTGAAATAGAAACAATGCATGCTGTTGCTTTCTTTGCATAATGCAACAACACGAAGGGATGTGGCAATTACTGAACCTTGACAGAGTTTAAAGTCAGGAAATGTTCATTTGGTACAATCACACTTCCCTGACTACTCATGGACATGTGTGTGGTTTACGTCTAGCCGTGTGATGACACACCAAAACACAATATAGTTTTCTCAGTCCAGTAGTTTAATTTAAGAGGGAACGGCTCTTTCAGCTGTCAAAGGTACAGCTCTAACATAGCTGCTATGGCCTCTCGGGTGGAGTTGTTGGTGCCCGTTCTCCTCACATGTTGAAATGCAGGGATATTCTCTTCCTCCAGTGGGACGGTAGCTGCTTGTGGTTGTTCCACCACTGGAAGCTGTGGAGTTGCTTCCCCAGTGGCTCCCGTCCTCTTGCTGTCACATTGTGTTAGCATCCCACTCCTTTTGCATTTCACATAGCCTGCTGGTTGGTTATCACCTGCACCGATGACTAAATGGAAACTACTTATTGTTAATTAGCCTCCAGCATCTTTGCAAGTTAAAAACTTTCCAGTGACTAGAATTAGCATATTGTCTACCATTTTTACAGGCTCGCCACCTAATATCTTGCATAATGTCATGCATTTAACTGGAAGCAACGCAGTGGCTGTCGACCTCTTTTTCCAGGTTTTGTGGCAGTTGACATAACCTGGCCTCTAGGCTGCTCATTTTAACTGCTATAGTACTTTAAATGAGATTAAAGAAGGAGCATGGATTCATGTAGTTCATTTTATAGTTAAAATATTTACAAGTGAAATATTTGCAATTGCAATTACACATATTTAGCCCAAAGTTTGACCAAGTCTCCAAACCCAACTTGAACCTGAATTTGATTTCTAAATCTTTGTCCAAATCTGGCCCAAAGCCCAGGTACTGCCTGGTCCTGTCATGCCTGGTTTGGCTTTCCATGCTCTAGCACTCTTAAGCTCCTTGGTTGATGTGGGATGCTCCCCATAACTGAATTTCAGGTTTCACCTGAGAAGCCAGTTATCGCTTGAGCAGAATTTACAGCACATACGATGACTTCAGAAAGCACTCACACCCCTTCACTTTTTGCACATTTTGTTGTGTTGTAAATTCATTGTAAATAAATTTCTCAATTTACATGCACTACACTGTGCAACAAGTGAAGGTGTGTGAATAATCTCTGACATAACTATCTAGGCATGTGGAATTCATAAGAGCGCAGAGCTTTGTGTAGTGTGACAACTGCATGTGATGGTGTGCACAGTGAAACACATAATCATTCACTTTATTGGGGATTGCTGTTATGTTGTATAGAAGGAACTAACTGAGAAAAACTGTACTGCAGCAGCAACGACTAAGTGAAACAAACACACCAGACAGACAGACTTAACTGGTCCTCAAGGAAATGAGGACTTACAGGTCCTTCTTCAGTACAGATGATACAAACAAGTCTAAAACAACAAAGGTGTCAGGGAAAAAACAAGTGTTAACATTGAAGTGATTAAAATAATAAATACAGGCAGTAATGACTAATAAATAGATAATATGACAAATACTCTAGTGATAAATAGTTATGACTAACTGCTGTGACAACTGGTAAATAAAGGTTATACTGTAAATGTGCAGCTACCTAGGCAGAGATAAAGGTTGGGTTAATTAGTCCACTAAGTTCAAACAGAGGAAAGTCCACCATAGTAGGCCTGGTGGTCCAGGCTCTTCCTCCTCCACCTTGTTAGGAGGAAGATGTTGATTTGTTACAGCAGCCTGTGACTAACTCAACTACACGGTAGGATATTCGGGAAGTCTTTATAAAACACAATTTTATTTCACAGTTTATTTGTGCATGAGTTTCTGATTTTGCAGGGGCTGAAGAAGATGATCTTCCACACCCTTTCTATAAAGCTTCAGTATGTGCACAAATAGTGATCTGCTTGTTGTGGTATGAACTCTAACTGTACCGCTCCATGTTAACAGGCATGATGTTACATGCAGTTAGTCCAATCTTTCTGAAGACAAAGATTCGGGATAAGATGATAATGAGGTGGCAGAACGAGGAGTAAAGCTGAAGACACACTCTCCCGGCAGCCTCTCTCCGAGGCCACAGTGCCATCAGGGATCTTTGGACTAATTGAGGGACCTGGCATGATAAACCAAACAGACACACATGGCATTCATGTTGTAGCCAGGGGGGATGTTCCAGTCCAGGAGGAGGGGGCTCATAAATCTGAGATGAGTCTGTTGGCCTCCTGTGCAGGCTGGTGAATATGGAGGAGAGCTGATGGATGGATAGATGCTGGAACAGGTCTCTGGGGACGGGGGTTTAGCCATATGGTCCTTTAGCTTGGCCTGGACAACAGAGTGGACAGGGGCCAGTCACTGAGGTCACCCCCTGCTACATGTGGGACCTACAGACTGCTGATATCAGGACAGCAGAGAGTTCAACCTCTCCGTCCCCAAAAACGTCGAGTGTGACCCTTTGTCAATCTGCCAGACAGCTGACAACAGACCTGACTCAGGGATTATACTGTTTGTTCATTTTTGTTAGCTAAAAATAAAAAAACTGTTTCAGGCACTGAGAGAATGTCCACACAGACCATAGCATCACTTCCTGTCATGCAGTTTTAATACAGTCTATTCAATAGAGAAGATTCGAAATGCTGTTTATAAAAAGGGATTTTTGTCTATTTCTTCAAACACAAGCCTCATGTTTCAGAAGTGCAGCAGGTCTTGTTCATGACCTGTGATGGACTGTTCAGCGTTGATTCCTTCCACCACTGTCCTCATCCTCTAATCCAGGGCTGCCAGTCTTGGTCCCCAAGAGCCACCGCCCTGCTCGTTTTCCAACTATCCCTGACCTACTCACTGCTGATTACCTGACTCACGTGTCCGGTCAATCAGAACACACACACACACCAGGACGACAGGGTAGAATGGGGGAAGATACCCTCCCACATGTAACTCCACCTGTGACCACCAAATATCAACAAAGCTAACGTTTTTGTGTTGCCTATGTGCCCAAACATCCAGTGCTTTTAAAGGTTCATTTTATCAGTTTCTGTTGCTGACATCTGCACTCGGTAACTTGATCTAATTTTCCTTCTTGGGATTTAAGGACCTGTATGTTTTGGCAAAGGCAGACAGAAAAAAAAAATCATTAACACAATGAGGAGGTTCATGGGCAGACCTGGGTATTTGTTTGGAACAAAATATAAATTGGGCTTGTCTGATATTTAATGATATGTTGAAAATCACATCAGGGCCAAAATACCCCCAAGTGGTTATGGTTAAAATGCCCCTGGGGGCATCTTTCCCCACAGTACTTTTTTCAAAATCAGCTTTATTGGCCAGGTGTGTTGGACACAAGGAATTTGACTCTGGTACAGCAGCTCTCAATGTGCATGTACATATCCCCATGCAAGGCAACAGCAAGGGGAAAGTAAACAGTAAACCAACATAAAGCTGTGTAGTATAACAAAACAAGCAATAAACAATGCAAACAATGCAAAATAAACAGTATAAACAGGCAATAAACAATGCAACAACAACAACAGACAAAGGAATGTTCATTAGGAAGCAAAATAAAATAGAATAAAAATGGAGTATTTAAAAATAGAGACCTGTACGAGTCTGTATAATCTGTACAATGTATATTTACCGGTATTGCACTGAGGGTTATTGTCCAGTCATACTGTCCTGGGTGTTAATCAAAGTGATGGCTTGGGGGAAGAAACTGTCCTTGTGCCTGGTTGTCCTGGGTCACAGTGAGCTGTAACACCATCCAGAGGGGAGGAGTTTGAACAGATTATGTCCAGGGTGTGAGGGCTCTGCAGTGATCTTCTCTGCCCTCCTTTTGACCCATGAGGTGTACAGGTCCTTCATGGAGGGCAGGCTTCCTGAGCTGGCACAGGAAGTACATCCTCTGCTGTGCCTTTCCGTTGATGGCACTGATATTGGACAACCTCTTCAAGTCCTGGGAGACAGTGGAGGCCAGGAACTTGTAGGACTTTACTGCTGATACAGTGCTGCCAAGTATGGTGAGGGGGGTATCTTCCTGAAGTCCACTGTCATCTCCACTGTTTTGAGCATGTTCAGCTCCAGGTTGTTGTGGCTACACCACAGGACCAGCTGCTCAACCTCCCGTCTATAGGCTGACTCGTCACCATCTCGGATGAGACCAATGACCGTTGTATCATCTGCAAACTTTAGGAGCTTGACAGAGGTGAATTGTGTTCCATATATCCAGTCTACTCCGTAACTAAGAATGATGCTTTCAGCGCAGACACATTTGTTGAAGTGGTGGCCCTCAATGATTGTTTTTGTCCTTCATGTTCACATTTTTTTCTTTCAAAAAATTCCAAGGGCTTGTCTTTTAACACAGGATGTTGTGTCTCAATGGGGCGGAGGGTTTCATGGCTTCATTAGCTTGTCGGTCTCCAAAAATTATGCATAGGGGGTGTGGAGCTTGTGTATCACCTGTTGCAATTAACCTGTAACTTAGGTAGGAATCGTGGTATATTCTTTTAAATGCAGCTTTCTTTTTGCTGGCAGTCTGTGACCCTTCTGCTGTCCCATTGTTTGCTCCTTCCTTCCGAGTAAGGTCTCCAGTGAATTTTATTTTTGGCTCATTTTTTTCCAAGGGTTAGCTTGTGTTGGTGATGCGTGAAATGGCGCGAGAGTCAAGTGGGGAAGGCAGAAACAGTTGTTTTTCAAAATAAGATCCGGAAGACTAATGAAAGAAAAATAACTATAATTTTAACCACGAAATTTTTTTCTTTGCAACCGAGTACCAAATGATCCACGGACCAGTACTGGTCCAGGGACTGGGGGTTGGGGACCCCTGACCTACGCCATTGTGAGCATTTTTATTTAAGCCTGGTGTGTCTGTGTTGCCCTGCAATTATACCCCCAACTAGTGTGTTGGGGGTGTGCCACTGTGTTGCATCTCTTCGCCACTTACAGACAATGGTGACTGAAACTGAGCGGTTTATGCCGGACTTAAAACTTATAGATGTTGAACATCAGTTACTTTTACTGAAATTACTGCAACTAAGATAAGAGAGGAGGCATCAGAGGAGATGGTCTGTATGACCACTGGACCAGCTGAGGTAGAGCAAGGCCACTTTGCTTGTCCGGCCACTGGGAGACATGAACGAAGAAATGCGCTGCAACCAATAACAATTGGTGTAGTGATGTGTCATTCACGAACGATTCGTTCGAATCCTTCCCATGACTCGAGAACTTTGGGTTGTCTCGAGGAGTGATTCGTTCATTATGTGTTGACCGCGCATGCGCAACATCGCATAAGATTAGTACACCTTTCAAGTCCTCGGTTTTGAGTCATTCGTTTTTGTAACGTGACATGACCGCTTTTTTGGAAACAGAAATTAGTTCATTTTCATCCATCCTTAGTTTTTTTTTACTCTAACTGTTACGCGATGCATTTATTTTTATTATAAAATAGCTGTTTTTTATCCTACAGACTATAATTTTGTGAATATCTGTCAATATGGTTCTTTTCCATAACACTGAATGTTTTAATAAAGAGTTGGTTAATGCTTTAAACTTCATCAGTGAAAATCTTTCTGTATACTATACAGAAGACCCCCCCCCCCCCAAAAAAAAAGGAGCCACAAGGAAAAGGCAGAGTTCTAATAAAACGCATCCCCCCCCCCCCCCCCCCCAAAAAAATAGCAGCATAAGTAAGGGAAGGCTCAGTCACCTGATCAGGCCCTAACTAAAATCACAAAGGAAAGTCTTAAGTCTAATCTTAAAGTAAAGATGTATGTAACAAAATCTCAAAATCTAGCACGACACTGTAGAAACAGTCACCTTCAGTCCACCCAGCCCTCCCCCTCCCTACTCGCTCCATACAACCCTTTGGGAACGTGAAGCTGGTCTCACAGCATCACAGTTTGGAGAGAAATTCAAAGCTAATGGGCAGCATTCAACTGGTAGGCACTAACATAATGTATGTGACCGAGCCGAGTGCGCTGCTTCCCGTCTGTTTACAACTGTGTTTCCGGTACAGGATAGGCAGACACCACACGTATGGACTTCTTAAAAAATATATCTGGGTCTGACACTTAGACTGTGGCCTGCTCTTTGAATGATTTACCAATTAATCCTCCACAGTCCAGTCACAAGGTGAAAGCAGACAAAAGCAGCCTATGGATTGAAATAGCCTAGTTCAACACCATGAATCCTAAGACCTGTTTGTGCACTTTCACAAATCCAGATAATCAGGTGGCCACTGAACCAAGATATCACCGTGCACAGCACTGCTTTTCATATCACTGTCTCAACACCGTAGACCTGTGGATATTGTCACTTGAACGCATCTTAGCTGCCTGGGTGCTTTGACTCAGATCTGTCTGGTAGGTACTTTGACTCAGCATCATCTCAGCATTTTGACTTGTCATGTGGATGTTTTAACTTGGACTCATCTTTAACATGACTAAAATGATCTTGAGCTCCAGCCTGACTGCCATGCTGAAACATGACACATACACAGAGGGTTGTCAGCACACAGTGTATGATCTCCAGGTAGAAATCCTCATCTTTCACACATCCGGTTGTGTGAAAACCCTCTGTCAGTCAGGGTGAGTGGCCCCATCTCCCGCTGATGAACAAGTGAGGGAAGGAGCCAGTCCACAGTCCTCATTGGGATCAAAGCTAATTGAGAGAAATCTGGAAATGGAACAAAATTCAATTCTGAATCAAATTACAGACCCCTTTGTGTTGGTGCTGTCCGACAGCAGTACTCTGAGAGAGAGGAAGTCAGCATGGTGTCTGACCTCTGTTGACATCATCACTGACAGCGTGATGTCATCACTGACACAGAAAGACTACTCAGCAGATGGAGCACGTTGTTCCTAACATGCTATGTGTACAGGTGCAGATGTTTGATACAGAATCGCTGCCAACAGAAAAAAGACTGTCTTTGTTTCCAACACAGTGCATTTCACTTTCATTGGTGGTGACACTGGTGACCAGTCTCTGTAAAACAGGAAGTCGAGTCTGCAAAACCACAAGGGAATCCATCTTCCAAAACAAAAACAATTAGGGCCAGTTCTGATCAAATTCCCACAAGTCACATTTTGTTTTGAGCAGAAATCTTTACATGCAAACTGAAGAACAAAAATATTAATCATAGTAGTTTTGGCTATAAAGGTGTGCATCTGTGAATGTTCAGAGTCGATCCTCAATGACCGCAGGACAGAAGCAGTCAGCTAATGACAACAGCAGCAGTAATAATAATACTAACACCTTAAGCTGTGTTATTAAGAGTAGAACAGTTTTATTTGTATTTGGACTGCATGTTACATTTATTTATCAGGGCTCACACTTCAGTGTTCATTTTAATCACCGTGTTTATTATCCAGGAGTTCTCCATCTGTTGCACCTGTTATATCCTTTATTTTTAGCTGAAGGTACTGATTTCATGTTACTTTTATTACTGTGAAAGGAATATTTCTAATACTTCACATCTAGTTCTGTCCAGATGTTGATGCACATATCTAGAAACAATTCTAAAGCAAAGCTGTAGTGAGAACAACATCTCATCTCCAGCTGTTTTTGTTGCTACATAAAAATGTCTTCAAATAAGCGAGCTTGTTTAACTGTATAGAAATGTAAAAAAAGAATGACAATTAGTCATTCAAGTGTTTGTTGGTTTGTGGAATGTCACTAATAAAGGTGTTTATTCAGTGTCCCTGTAGTGTTTCCATGGCATCACTCTGCCTTCTGCTGGACTTTCTGCAGCACTACAACAATGAAATCACTTGTTATGTGTTTGTTTACATGTGTGGGGCAGTAAGTGATAAACTGAGTATATTACTTTCCTGTTGCTGCCAGATGTGATTGTTTATAATCACAACACACAAACCTGTTGGTGATCAGCCTGGTAGTAACATTATATAACAGAGAGTAACATTACCTGCTAATGCTGTCTATTTAAAGGCTAGTTGTAAGATAAAAAGCTATGACAGCAGAAGTCTAATGTTAACTTTAATAATAAAATCTGTTATGTTAGCTGCTAACGTATCATTACAACATTAACATAAAACAATGTCAGTACCAGAAGCTGCTAAATTTAGCTCTCTCAAATGTAAAAGGGTAGCAGTACCATACCAAAAATATCCACACCATTTATCATTCTAGCATTAAGCATTATAAACTATCAGCAAACCCTGGCCTTCACACACACAGTATAGTAAGATAGAGTAAAAAAGTTAACCTTGATCTGCAACATGGAAGAATTCGAGTACCTACGATTACCTACCAGCATTGCCTAATAAAGGACTGGGTCTGTCACTTTATGATTTTGATTATTTGAAGTAGACAACCTTGTAGTCCAGCAGAGGCCACTTAAAGTTCACTATCAGCTGTAATTGGTGCCCTTTTGAGCGATTCTTAAAGTAAGCTAATCAGTAAAAATGGAGAAAGAACATACAGTATCAAAATGATCAGGACATGGGATCACCAGAGAAGCAGAGCAGGTGAGGCAGTGAGGCCACTAGTGTAATGGTGTCACCTGTACAGCCTGGGCTGACCCAACGCCTTTCCTCCACCACTCGCACTGGGCCTATGGCACTCTAGTGTTTCCGCTGGTACCGTCCCTCCCTAGCGGCCCACCGTGCCAAACCCTTTGCTACCACACAAAAAGAAAAGCCAAAAAACAATCTGACGCTTTAATGGGAAGCCAGTGAAAAATGCAGTGAGTCACATAAACAAGTGCAGGTAAGGCCAGTTCACACCGAACGCATTATAGACCTGTCTTTATACATCGGGTGTACTTCATTAGCATCTCCACAGACAGCTGTTTAAACCACATTAGTTCTTTGTTGTTTTGCTGCTGGCTGCTGTGACTCATCAGGCTCCTGATGTCACCCCAGGTTTTTTGCTTTAACTTTCCCACACCCTCTCTAGCGAGCCAGGAAAGCTCAGATAAATCCAGACATGAAAACGTGCTTCTTTCTTCCTACGTAAAAACTATTTTTGTCCAGTGCATTGATGCTGTCAGTCAGCCTGGAGATTGTCCCAGTCACACTGCCCCCATGCCAAACCTGCCGATCCACAGGAGTAATTGCACTGTAATGAAAACTATAAATGTATCATACAATATTTACTTACAATATAGAAGAGTTGGTTTATTTCTTCTCCAAAGAATCTATTTTTGATCTGCATGTAAAGGCCTAAAGGGTCCTGCACACCAGCTTACGCACAGTCTGTCTTCAGCTGACTCGAGCCAAGAAAAGTGATGAATGTGCCGTTTAACTGCTGACGTCTATTGTTCTACATTATGCCATTCAAAATGCATTGTATTAAGTATTAAGTCAAAGAAGTCTAACACATGCACATCACTTCCAAATAAGAGAAAAACAAAGCGGCGGTGTGTGCTACACCTGCTGTGTCCTCTGTCTTCTTATGTGTCATTTTACCTGCAGGGCTTCCAGCAGATAATAAAATGATACATAACAAAGATGCAGTGAGCCTCTAAAACTAAAATCAAACTCATCCCTACACTAGTGACATTAAACTGTTGGCTGTTAACCAGGCGTGGAGCTCAGGGCCCATTGCGGGGGGTGGCGAGGACTCAGATTGGCCCCTTGTTCAGCCTGTAAGGAGTCACGGGATAGATCCGAGGGGAAACATAACACACACTGACCACAGCTACACGCATGGAGTGAGCTGCTTGCTCCTCACTAACTTGGCTTACTGGGCCAGTGGTGGAGCTGGCGGTGGGACCCCAGCCAAACTGTTGTGCTGTGAAGAAGTTTGTGAGGGGAACCACAAGATTTTTGCTCCTCACACTTCAGCACACCCAACTTGCATTTCTTACCCATTTTTGCTGATATTGACAGAATAGCTAGCTGACACACTAGAGGTCGGAGACAGCAGGCATGCGCCTGCATGTCGAGGGCTATCGTCACCTTGTACAGGTATGTCCAAAAAAATTAGAATATCGAGGAAAAGTCCATTTATTTCAATAATTTGTTTCAAAAAGTGAAACTTGTATGTTATATTAGTTCACTGCACACAAGGTGAAATTTTTCAAGCCTTTATTTGTTTCAATTTTGATGATTATGGATTAAAGACAAAAAAACCCAAATCCAGTATTTCACAAAATTAGAATATCATGACAAAGTTCAACATTGTAGGCTCCCTGTGTCCCAATCTAGTCAGCTAATTAATGCAAAACACCTGCAAAGGTTTCCTCAGCCTTGAAATTGTCTCAGTCTGGCTTAGTAGGCTTCAGAATCATGGGGAAGACTGCTGACTTGACGGTTGTGCAGACGACCATCATTGACACCCTCCATAAGGAGGAAAAGTCTCAAAAGGCAATTGCAAAAGAAGCTGGATGCTCACAGAGCGCAGTATCAAAGTATATTAACAGAGTGTTAAGAAGAAGGGAAGAATGTGGCCGGAAAAGGTGCAAAAGTGACAGGGATGACCGCAGCCTTGAGAGGATTGTCAAGCAAGGGCGATTCAGAAATCTGGGGGAGCTTCATAAGGAGTGGACTGAGGCTGGTGTCAGTGCATCAAGAACCACCACATACAGACGTCTGCATGACATGGGCTACAGCTGTAGAATTCCATGCGTCAAGCCACTCCTGAACCAAAAACAACGTCAGAAGCGTCTGTGCTTGGCTAAGAAGAAACAG
>NW_018128078.1:390951-391529 GCF_001952655.1 Monopterus albus
TTGTCTTTAATCCATAATCATCAAAATTGAAACAAATAAAGGCTTGAAATATTTCACTTTGTGTGTAGTGAACTAATATAACATACAAGTTTCACTTTTTGAAACAAATTATTGAAATAAATGGACTATGCCCTCTATATTCTAATTTTTTGGCACATACCTGTATGAAATAATGCACACGGGTCCCTCCAGATCAACCCCTGGCCTCTATCTCGTTCTACAGGTTGACATGTAATGATGATGACATGTCGCCTCTCAATTTAAAACTTCTTCTTCTTCTGTCGGCTGTTCTCGTTAGGGGTTGCCACAGCGAATCATCTGTTTCCACCTAACTCTATCCTCAGCATCCTCTTCTCTCACACCAATTAACTTTATGTCCTCTTTTAGCACATCCACATATCTCCTCTTTGGCCTTCCTCTTGACCTCTTGCCTGGCAGCTCCATCTCCAACATTCTTCTACCAATATAACCACTATCCCTCCTCTGCACATGTACAAACCATCTCAATCTGGCCTCTCTGACCTTGTCCCCAAAACAACCAACCTGAGCTGTCCCTCTGATGTGCTCATTCCTAATCC
>NW_018128078.1:392675-423074 GCF_001952655.1 Monopterus albus
CACATCCTTCCCATCTCTATCTCTCTGTCTCGCTAATCTGTACAAGTCCTTCTCACCTTCCCTCGTGTCTAACCTGGC
Source organism: Monopterus albus (assembly GCF_001952655.1). Taxonomy (NCBI): domain Eukaryota; kingdom Metazoa; phylum Chordata; class Actinopteri; order Synbranchiformes; family Synbranchidae; genus Monopterus; species Monopterus albus. Next base: position 392,754 of record NW_018128078.1, read on the forward strand.
ATACAACTCATCATATGCTTTCTGTTTGGCCATTGCCACCTCCCTCTTCACTCTACGCTGCAATTTCTTGTAATCCTGTCTACTGTCTTCAGTCCTTTCTATGTCCCACTTCTTTTTAGCTAGCCTCTTCCTCTGAATGCTGTCCTGTACTTCCTCATTCCACCACCATGTTTCCTTATCTTCTTTCCTCCTCTCGTCCTCGCCTCTTGATTTAAAACTGATTTTAGAAATTCTATGACCTGGACTTTTTTTTTTTTACAATTTTATTGTTCCCTTGAAAAAGGAGGAAAACACAAATCCAGCAGACGCCAGTATGACATCGGCAGCCAAACTGACTAAGAGTGTAGGGCCCTGTTAAGGTAGCACCGTGGGTGTGAAATCAATGACCCTACCAGACAGGCCGTGCTGTTTGCTGCCTAATTCAAGAACCCCTTGGCAGCGGCCTGGTATTCGTCTCTGCTCTGCAGAAGACACAGCCGTTGTCCAACTCTGACTTTGGTGGCCTAATTTTCCATCTCTGATCATGTGTGCTGCAGTGGAGAAGCAGGCGGGCGACACTGGAGCTCTTCTCTCTTTTAAATTGCCTTAGCTACCAGACTTTCCACAGCTTCAGGGAAAGCTCTTTATGCTGTGACTGTGAAGGTCATTAGCTGGTGTTCCAGAGCCAAGGTGGACTGGGGTGTTGAACTAGATTCCTCCACAGAGGCAGCTGAGGTCACTGTCCAAACCTCCTATAGAGAAAGGAAGTGTGGTTCTCTAGTGGAGGGTGGTGCATGGGGCTGTGGCTACAAACAGACATGTGACACATATAGACCATAGGGCAGGTTTCAGAAACAGACACTGGTGTAAAGACTCTCAGCGAGGCCTCAAGATTCAGACTGACAATGGTTTAGCAAGTCAACACAAAGACACGGGCTGTGTAAACCAAGTCTGTTGGTGTATTGTAATGCTGACAGCTTGTGTGTCTGGGGGGGTGGGGGCGGGAGGGGGGGGGTGAGGGTGACTGACAGGGGGGGGGAGGGGGGTGGTGAGGGTGACTGACAGGGACAGCCTCTGCCTACTTTGGCTCAGCAGCTCTTTAGTGACCCAGGGACCATTTGTTTTTCAGCACAGAGAATCTACTGCTGTTCAACTCTTTCAACAAACCAACACTCAAATGTGACTTTTCATTGAGCTGCTGTCGAACTTTCACATCCGTTGGACTCAAAGCCAGATCATGGCTGGAGGTTGCATAAATGGCTGCCATGTCCCATCATCCCTGAGGGTCCTGACTAGCCAATGGGGAGCTTCAGTGGCATGATGATGCAGGTTGTCCCCCGGTATAAAACCCTACACCACCATCTGGGCCCTCCTGAGCAGTTGGAGCATTCCCAGCCTCGCCTCGGGTGGAGGGATTGCAAGGGAAAGCAAAACTACACGGCTTGTAACTGTGTAGTTTTGTTTTTTCAGGGGGGTGATATTTTGGGGCTCAACATTCTCGCCTTGGATTTTTCTGTAAAAATCTTTGTGGATCAGGAGGCTGCAGCTTGTCAGACTCCCCTGGGCTCCGTCCCATCAGTCCGAGGCACTCTTGTGGATACAAGTGAGTAGCTGTAACCACATGTCCTGTAATTACCTGCCTGTCTGTGGTGGCTTATGTGGGTTGTAGGCACCACTCAGATCAAGTTTTTGGTGATCCCGTGTTGCCTTTTGGCATTTCTGTGTTAGTTTGACATGTTTGTTGTGCAGGCGGCCGAGTGCAGCAGGCTGTGCACTGATCTGTTGAAGGCCAAGAATAGCTGCTGAGAGCATGAGAGTGGACCGTCAGCTGGGCCCATGGCTTTTTAAGGGAATCGGCAGCAGGGCTATCGGTTCACCTCCAGCTATGTGCCACATGGTGGCTGTCAATCAGGCCACAGGGGGGCGGGATGGGGGGGCAGTGTATTTTTGGTCGCTGCCATATCAGTCACTCAGATTCCAGTCTGTAAATATCAGCAGTTTAAATGGTTTTGATGGGATGAGTGTTTGTTTTTTGGGGGTAAAACTTGTGTGGATCAATTGTTGATTGATCAGATTACAATCAGCGTTTGATAGGCTTGGTGTCGACCCCGGAGTTAAGCTGAGAAAGTTGACAGCTTTATGTGAAATCAGCTGATGGCACAGTAAAAAACAACTTATTGGATGGAAAACCAAGAAATAATCATATCACCATAACATCATATCAGTTTGTTCTTATTGATCATCAGGTTCTTTGGACATTTAACTCTTTACGTCTGTTTTTGTTATTATTATGTTATCAGTTATTTTAAGAAAAGTCTTCTTTATGTGATATGAATTGTTAGTATTTTCTGAGCCCTTAAACCTATTTTTATGAACATATGTTTTCAGTTAAAAGTTTTTTGTTGAATTTATCAAGGTACTGTGTGTGTGTGTGTGTGTGTGTGTGTGTGTGTGTGTGTGTTATATGTAACAATAGAATAGACCACTTTCAGTTTTTTAAGTGTAAGAAAATATTTCATTAGACATTTAGATACTTTAAATCACAAGATAAAGTTCCGTCAGCATCCAGATAACGTTCATATTTAACCACAAACAAAAGGAAAGTATTCCAGTAATATTCTTACCAAATAATCTTCGACTTTTGGACTTGAAGGAGATATCTTGTTATTTTGACAATAATTTAGGACCTTAGGTGAACATTTTTTGACATTTCACATGTCCTCATCCTCACATTTCCTTTAAATCCCCTTTTATGAAAGACTTCTCTAAATTCACAGTGTATGGACATGGCATGTTTTACAGCAACTGGAGCTTCTAAGTTAAAATGTTTGGCTCTATGAGTAAAAGCACTGTCTGATATTTCTAAATTAAAGAAGTGTTTAAAAAATGCTTCAAAAGGAAATATCACAATAAAGTTCTCATTTACAGCATTGAAGCACCACTGGCTGCCTCAAATATATTAAATAGTTATGAAATATGCATCTGTTTACTTCTTATTTATTATTTTCTCAACAGTTACTTTCAAAATGAATCAGCAAAAGTATTCAGACTGTAGTAAAAGTACTAACACCACAGTGGAACAATATTCTGGTTCCTGCCATTAAAACATATTGTCTACTACATGACACTGTTGGGGGTGTGTGTGGGGCGGTGTTTCACGGTCTCAGATCATTTTCATCATCTGAAACTCTTTTAAGATGTCCCACAGATGTATCATTTAATTATCTGTTGTTTATTTTACTATGATTGTGTTTTAATATTTATAATATGATTATTGGTCACTGAATTGTCTTAGACTATATTTGTAGAAAATGTTAAAGTTCTGTCAGGGTTGAAAAATGAGCATCAGTATCTGTATTACTGTGTCAGTAAGTTGAACAGCTGTTAAACCAAACTGAAGCTTCACTGTGTTTAGCACAGAAGAAAATCAACACTGCAACCAGCAACTAATCTCAGTTCATTCAGAAACCCCAAAATATGACATTTTCTGTCAGAGGAAAAATACAACTAGAAAATATTTAGTTCAGCGTCTCAGGAGATGGAACCACTTCTTTGTTACTTATTTTTTAAATGAAACAATTATCAGCATTATCATTAGAACTATAGGTCAATAATCAGATCATTACAGCTCTGCAGAAAACGATATAAATTAAATGTTAGATGGTTGATCTGAACTATCTAGATACTAAAAACTAATTTAAATACAAAAAAAACCATCCATCCATTATCTATATCACTTATTCCTGAATAGGGGTGGGGCATGGAGCCAATATCAGCTGACACTGGGCAAGAGGCAGCTGTGGCTCAGGAGGTAGAGTGGGTCGTCTCTTAGCGGTTTGATTCCCGGCTTCTCCAGTCCACATGTCGAAATGTCCTTGAGCAAGACACTGAACCCCCAGTTGCTCCTGGTGATGTCACCGATGTGTGAATGTGTCAGTGTTAGGGAGTGCGAATGGCCAAGTAGTGTGCTGTGATGCATAGAAAAGCTCTGTACAACTATAAGACCATTTACCCTGGACAGGTCACCATGGTAAATGACATGTAGACAGACAACCACATTCACTCCTACATCATCGTGACCATTAAAATCTTTTCTCTTGGCGGCTGTGGCTCAGGAGGTAGACTGGGTCGTTCCGGAGCCAGAGGGGGTTGGCGGTTCAATTCCCTGGCTTCTTCAGCCCACATGTCAAAGTGTCATTGAGCAAGACACTGACCCCCTATTTGTTCCTGGTGATGACACCGGTGAGTGAATGGAAAATTGCTTAAAGCGCTTTGAGTGTGAATATCAATGCAATTTGAAAGTATAAGACCACCTGTAAAAGTCGAGCAGGATGTTTGAAAACACTTCTGATAAAGTACAGCTCTCATCTTTATGTGGTCTGCGTTTTCTTGTCCTTTTCTCCTCGTTCTGCAATTTGCTAAATAGATCCGACCTTAATGTACATCCACATATTGGTCAGTGGCACTGTTGAAGTGGGTATCCCCCCGACCACAGGGGGCAGCAATGAGCAGACTGCTGCTCGGCGCTAAAATGAGGAGAAGAAGACGACAAACCTCTGGCTGGGGCTGCCTTCTACTGTAATGCACACTGGCTGTCAAAAAATAAAATACAATAAAAACAAAGGCCGGACTAGAAGAGTCTCAGTCAACTAGTGGATCTCTCGACTAATGACTCGACTACTGGGGGGCGGCCCTCCTGACAATGCATCTTATAAAGTATTCTTAAGTTTAAACTGAATGAAAACTTGAATTACAAAAGAGAAATTTATGTAATTGCAATTTTTCTAAGGTTAAAAATGTGCAGGAACATCAACATGTTTTCCACAGAGATGCAGAATTTTGATTTTACATGAAGATAGTTAATTTTATCAAGTTTAAACAGTGAAATCATTAGTGAAGTGGTGGTGTTCTGACAGTGCCTCCGGTTTTCATTTATATAGAACAGTTGCGATGATTGAGAAATATGCTTCTGTAAAGTACAGAAAGTGCTCATTAAAAGGTTAACATGATAAATGAAACAGTTTCAGCCTGAATTTTATTCTTATTTTTTATAATTCATGAAACATTAATTTTTATTTAACCTATGAGCAACTGTGAGCGTGCTCAGTTTACTGCTGATAAAAATAAAAACTCCTGCCAAGTCTAAATTTAACTTGTGATCTGAGACTAAATCCAGTTCGCGGGGGGGCACAAAAACCCAACTCAACATATTCTGGGGAAACAACAAGTTATTTATCAGTTATTGATTATCTGCAGGGTTTAACCTGTTCAGAGTCAACTTCATTCTGAAATCAGCCCCTTTAACATTTTAGTATGAATTTTTTAAATTTTTCTTGTACATTTCATTTTCATTCCTTCACCTTTTTCCTCTTCTCATTTTCATCTCTTTATCATCCTTATGTCGGTTTACTGTTTACTTGCCCCTTGCATAGGGATATCTACATGTACATTGAGAGCCGATGTACCAGAGTCAAATTCCTTGTGTGTCTGACACACCTGGCCAATAAAGCAGATTCTGATTCTGATCCTTTCTCCTCTTCTTTTCCTTCATAATTTTTGTCTTTTTGTTTACTGTCATCTTACCGTCTTCTTATTGCTGTAAGTTTGTTTTTTATCTTTCACTTGTCAGAGCAGCTCAGCCTTGTGTTTTCTGCTCTGTCCTGATTCAGCTGTAAACCTGCTGCCAGGCTTTTCCTTTTCTGATGGCTCTGACAGGTGGTTGACCTCCAGCTGCTGGCATCCATCAACAACGTCTGCCCCCCACCCCCCATTCCGCCACCATTTATAGCTCACCCTCGTCTCTCCTGTCTCTCTCCTGTGCTGAGATGAGCTGCAGGAGACACTCAGCACATTTTACATTAATGCCTCGCCGCCGATGTGAATAAAAATGGCCGATTTCAAAAGAAGTGCAAGAGCCGGTGATCCTGAAGAAACATCAGACGGTGTGAGGGGCAGCAGGAGGCCCGAGTCACATTCACATCACATGCTGTGACATTCACACTTTGTTTTATTGCCTTCCTGGTGATTTAAATTTGCCACCAGGGTCTCCACCTGTGACTGCTCGTGGCTCAGGTATCTCTGTGGTCGAGGTTGGGTTCAGTTAAGGTCGTCCACCAGGAAAATGAAACTACAGGTTTGAACAAACACCTGAAGCTGTAGATCTCATTCATGCTCATTCACAGGTTGTTACAGACAGACTTAAGGCTGAGGTGCTTGTGTATGTCAGGTGCACGTAGATCAGGGTCCTGGTCCTGGGCAGTTCCTCTACTGATGACAACAACTGTATGACATCATTGTGATGTCATCAGACCACTGCACAGATGTTTCCATCTAAATCTAGCAGACATTGTAGATGAAAAAGAAGAAGATAGGGTGATCAACACGTCAGGCTCAAATGATGGAAAACGTGATGAAGATCATTTCTGCTAGTTTCACGTATTAATGCGAGGAAGGGGCAGCATCCTCACTGCTCTACGTTGAGTCACATGGTTCATCAACCTCAAAATTTATTTATCGAATGTGTTTCCATTGTATATTGTTTTTATGGCTGCACCAACTTTTCCACCTCATTTGGAAACTTTTTGCAAAACATTTTGAGATCATTTGGAATTTTTCTCAGGCTTGTTTTACTGCACAACCTGAAACGTGTATACAAACAGGAGGATGGAAAGTCAGCTTGTGTTGCAAACTGAAGGTGTGAGGCTGTTTACAGGCTGGTAGGCTGTAAAGAAAGATGCTGCCCAGGTGCATTATGGGAAATGGATGGCAAAGGTTGATTAATGTATCTTACACAATGTATACTGCTGTATGGAGGAGACCCTGAAGAACTGGAGCAAATGAAAGGTGAATTTAGCCACATTGAGTTTGGGGCCTCAGATAATTTTCCAGTCTACACACTTATGTGATGTGGAATTGGACGACATGGAGTTTTCAGTGTGAGTTCACTGTGAGCTTGTGGAAGGGTTTAAATGAGGAGCAGATGTAAAAATGCTTTAACTGTCTGCATGAACACAAACCACTCAGGCTTTGTGTTTGACCTGTGTGCTGTTTTGCCAGCTGGTCTCTGTTCCTGAGTGCATTTTCTAGTAAAGGATCTACTAAGATCATTTTTTTGAGAACCTGTCCACATTCTGAGATAAGTTAGGATCTGCTGCTGAGATGGGCAGAAAAAAACATCTTGAAATCAGCAATAAGTCTGCTAGCATCAACAGCTACTGGTGCCATGATCCTTTGGCATGCCATGGTCTGGCTGTCAACCTTCCCCTGAGCTGTGACAGATGCAGGCATCTATTTCTGAAGAGAGGAATTCTGGGACAACCTTGTCTTTTTTTCCTTTCCTAAAGGCTGCTCCTGTATATCCTAGACTCAAGTAGGAAAGAAAGGAAATGAGGACAGATCAGAGAATCTCTCAGACTGAGAATAAAGGCCGCTTCCTCTCAGTGAAGCGCCTTGAAGCTGCTGGTTGTTAAACCAACACCTAATCACTGTATTGATTTGTGTTTTTGGTTTCAGGGTGCCGACCAGCATGTCAACACAGGCGCCAACATTCATACAGCCGCTACAGAACGTTGTGGCACTGGAGGGTAGTGCCGCCACGTTCGAGGCTCAAGTTAGTGGTAAGAAACTTATGTTTTATTTCTGTTTAAAAAACATTCATTGTTTCTTTTTAGAAGTAACTTTACTTGAAAAAACAGTTGAGGATTAATCTTATAGGCGCAGTTTAAGGGTTGAAGTTGAATAACAAAATGATTAGTCTGAGTTTCGTCATTACTGACAGAATTTGAGAGAAAAAACTAATAAGTGAAATTATAATTTAAACTTTTGAAATTAATCTCAAAGTTTTGATTCAGTGAATAAAGATTTTAACTTTGTCTTCAAAATTTAATTTTAATTTTAATCTTAGATTTTGATCCTGAGAATAAAACCTTTATTTCAAACTTGAATCTGAGAGCTTTGAGTGAGAAAATTAAATGTTATTCTTTAATTATTTGAGATTTTCCTAAAATTTAAATGTGTTTAATTTAACTGCGATATTAACATTCTGGATTTTCTGTCATATTTGTGAAATCTGACATTTTAACCTTTTTTATTAATTAATTTTATGTTCTGATCTTGTAACAACTTTAGACTTTTACCTGCATTAGATTTTAAAATCATTTTCTGATCGATGAAATAAAACAATCTCAGATTACTTGCACTTTCCTCTTTTAGTTTAGACTGGATCTCCTATTTTTGAAACCCGTGAATAAAAAAAGTCAAATGATATTCTGTAGGTTTTAGGTCATTCTCTGACAGTAGACTGGTCTGGTTCTTGTCTCCTCTGAAGGTTCTCCAGTTCCTGAGGTGAGCTGGTTCCGTGATGGCCAGGTTCTTTCTGCTGCCGCTCTGCCCGGCATTCAGATCTCGTTCAGCGACGGCCGCGCTGTTCTGAGGATCCCCGCTGTGACCGCCGCACACAGTGGAAGGTTTTCTGTCAGAGCCACCAACGGCGCTGGACAAGCCACGAGCACTGCTGAACTCCTCGTTAAAGGTGAGACCTCAGGTGGACTTTAACATAGGTGAGTCAACAAGTTGACTTTAAGCAGGCATTCAGACAGAATATGTTAAAACACAACCCCTGGGTGAGGGGTTATAGGGGGAGTCACTTTGGTATGTACGATACGGCCACGTTGTGACAAGTCAACGGTTTGGTTGACCATGCTGCTAACGTACCCTACTGTGTGTTAGCACCAGTTTCTGCTACCGGTATGTTGGCATTAGTAGATAAAAACCACTATTTAACATCCAAACCAGCCTAACTAACAAAAACGCATGGCACCTTATGGTGTGTAACTGGGGCCCAAATTCAAGACTGGATATCAATGAATGATCATGGCAACATTTAAGGAAGAGTCTTCTTCCCATAGGTGTCCATGTTCCAGCTGTCCCCCATTCATGATTGGCTAAGGCAGTCTTTGCCTGATGATGTTACCATCCCTGTGGCAAAAGTTGAACCAGATCCAACTTTTTCACCACATGGGACTGTGTCACTTTGCCGCAGCCCCCTGCAGTGCTGTTGCCAGCTGTGGTGAACACAGTCCCTAGTAGAAGTGTATGGAGAGGGCTATGTTTTTGAAACTCTGTCTGAATGCAGCCTAACACCAGTGAGACCACAGATACACTTTAATACATGTGAGACCAAAGGTAGACTTTAATACAAGTAGGACCAGAGGTGGAGTTTTGGGAGACCCACAAGTAAAAAAAAAAAAAAAAGTATTTGTCCCTACCAATACCTGTCCTCCAGGTAGCTACTTACCCAGGAAAGTGTTCTCCACTTGGTCCCAGATGATGATGGGAGTACTGGCTGATACCTGGAACCAGACACAATATAGTTCTGCTGGTTTTTGATCTTTAGTATCAATCTGTCGATGTCTGCCTCTGCAGCAGAGATGGCGCCCCCCGGCTTCCTTCAAAGACTGCAGAGCTCTGTGGTGAGACAGGGCAGCCAGGTGAGGATGGACATCCAAGTTACAGGTATCCCTACCCCTGTGGTGAAGTTCTTCAGAGAGGGGGCTGAGATCCAGAGCTCGGCCGACTTCGAGATCCTCCAGGAGGGAGACCTGTACAGTCTGCTGATCGCTGAGGCCTTCCCAGAGGATTCTGGGACATATTCTGTGACTGCCACAAACAGCAGTGGACGGGCCACGTCTTCTGCTGAACTGCTGGTTCGGGGTGAGGACCTTTAAACTTGATAAAAAGTTTTTTTCCTTTTCACCCAAACACACTAGATAGTGGATGGACAGATGCTGGCTGTTTAACCTGCAGACAACACATAATGGCTCCTTTTGTTGTTTATTTCTGATAAATTTTGGTGTGAGGGTTCTATTTAAATTAGTCACAATATAACAACTAATATAATTATGAAGTTTGAAGTTAAACACTTCATAAATGTTTCGACAATTAATGTATGGTGCTCTATTTAAAAAATATTGTATGTAAATATGTTAATAGATTTGATCCAGTGTAATTTTCATTTTGGACATGTCAGTGATGATAATTGTTGCAGTCGAAATTGTATCCACATCAGTAAACTAAACTTTGTGTGTTCAGGTGAAGAAGCTGTTCCAGCAAAGAAAACCAAGACTGTGATTTCAACCTCTCAGATTTCACAGACCGGTCAGACCAGAGTGGACAAGGTACAATACATTCACCTGCTGTTGAATATAAATAATGTGAAATATTATGTTGTACACAAGGTTTATCTCGTATGTCATCTCCTGTCATCAAATCTTTTATTTCGTCATAATCTTCTCTTGTCCTCTTATTCATTGTAATATCAGTGTTTTATCTCTAACATCTCTCATCATGTTATTTCATTCTAATTCAGTTTAATTGAATCATCCTTTTTCTCTTATTTAATCAAATTTCATCCAACATCATTTACCAGTGTAATCTCATTTAATTTCACCTTATTTCTTCTTATTTCAGACGGTGGAGGCCAGTTTCCAGGCCACTGCCTTGATGGAGATGGAGGATGCTGAGTTGACTCAGCAGCTGGCTCACAAGGCTCCACCCAGAATCCTTCCTATGCCCACATCCGAGTCCCCAACCCAGCCCTCGCTGGTCACCAGGGGAACTGGAGGACGTCAACAGTCGCCGTCACCTGTCAGACACGTGAAGGCACCTATACCTGTCGGGTGGGTCACCTTAAAACCAACAGTGGCTCTGAGGTGCAAAACACGGAAGCGAGTGAACTACAACATTTTATAAAACACATTTTAGAACATTTTTGTTGTTTTGTGTTTTATTATTTTTGCACCTCAGGGCCTTTGAAGCTAACAGTTTTATTTAAAGCTGTACAGTACGTATGTTTGTACAAAAGGTTGAGCAGAGTCAGCCTGAGAGTTTCTTTAGACTGAAATCTGCAGATAAGTGAGTGAGATGCATTTTAGAACATTTTTGTTGTTTTGTGTTTTATTATTTTTGCACCTCAGGGCCTTTGAAGCTAACAGTTTTATTTAAAGCTGTACAGTACGTATGTTTGTACAAAAGGTTGAGCAGAGTCAGCCTGAGAGTTTCTTTAGACTGAAATCTGCAGATAAGTGAGTGGGGCGAAGGTGTTGTTTGAGGCTGGCCCTCTGCCAGCCAGTAACCTGACCTCCCTTCCTGTCTCCAGGCCTGCCTCTCCTACTTCAAGACTCTCAATCTCCCCCATCAGGCCAGTCAAATCCCCCATCACCATACACAAGCAGGTGGCCGTTGGTGTCGATGTCCTGCCGCCCTGGAAACAGGAAGACTACGTGTCCGAGGCGGGCTACACCAGCATAACCAGTGTGACCAGTGGGACCATCACCAAGCCAGGCCAGGAGCAGCGATGGGAGCAGCAGGTCACCGGGGTCAGAGAGGTAAAGGAGGGTTGCTTGGGGTTGGAGGGTGGGGGCTTGTCCATCCCACCTTCCGGTGGTCATTGAGTTTCAGGAGCAATTTGAGAGACCTGGAGGGTGGACAGTGTTGGATCAGGTCAAAGACAGACACATTTTTAAAATGAAGATATGGAGAGCGGATTTTTTGAGTCTAAAATATCCAGAGTTTTAGTTTAAGATTTTCAAAACTGGTCCTCTGATACTGATTTCCACTTCACAGTCCAGTCACTATGACTGGGCTGAACAAATTGCTCCATAGTGGGACTGTTGAATTTTTACTTTGACTAATTCTAAACATTTGGATGATCAACATTTTGTTTCCTTTTTATACGTTGAGTATGTTTCATTAATAATGCTTTGGTCTCGTCTGTGCACAAACCCTCATGTGCGGCTTACCTACCCTTAAAAAGAGAAATGTGATTTCTCAGTTTTAAATATGACTAACCAACGTTCTCAGAGGCAACATGATGAAGGTGTTAATGAAAGTGTTTTTGTGGCGACTGCCATAAGCATGCCTGTCCTCATGGTAACAGCAGTGAAGTAGCTAGAAGAAAAAAAATAACAAATGTGGCAGTTGTTTGATGCCACTGCCTCTTCACTCGTGAAGGACACTTTCATTGTTTTTCAACCCACATCTTCATGAAAATTTTATTTCCCAGAAATTTATATTCCATTTTTTATTGTTTGCTGTTTATTTATATTGTTTGTCTTCACTTCCAGCCCAGTGGTATTGTCGCTTATTCTCAAAAACACATTAGTGCACACTATGTATAAATGATTATATACTGTAGACGAAGAGAAATAAAATGTAGAAATTGTAACATAAAAAAGAATTAAACTGCCAAAAATATTATTGCATCAAACAGGGCAGAATTTCGTTTTATAAGCAAAAAATTTGCTAAGAAAAAATATTTTGCCCACTTTTTATTTTAGTTTTAAGAGATGACCACACATCACATGCAAGCCCATCATTTCAGCACTGACTGTTCTGTGATGTTATCAGTAAGGGCAACTTCCATGATCATCTGCCACATGAAATTAGCTTCATGTTAATTTATCTCCATAAAAGATGTGGAGAAGGACTGCAGTGTCCTACCGACCTCTCACTAACTGCGCTTGGTGCTCAAAATTCCACAAATAATTTATATTTGATATTATTAAATGACTTATTTCAGAAAACGCCTCTAGTTCAAAGGGCTGAAAGAGAGTGAATCTCACCTTCACGTCCTCCCAATCATCCTTTTTACAGTCCAGTATTTTGTAACTCTTCCATTGTTCTCATTTTAATAACCATGTTGTTATTTTCATCAGTAGCATGTCAAACACTAACATTCCTGTGCCTCTTTTTTCTCCATGTGTACAAATCTCTTAAATACTCTTCACTTCATTGACACTTAGCAGTATGACCAGCAGAGTTAATCTTTTCAATGTGGTTATCAGCCTGAAAGTGATGAAGTGGAGTCAAAATCATCAAAAATGCCAGATGATGGGGGTTTTACCGAGAAGGCCGAAGGATGGGACAACATGATGAATGAAGAGGAAACTACATGTGACCACAACTTCCATCATTCAGACAGAGACTGGTATGATGATGAGTTAAACACAAGGCAGACGGGTGACTGTGAAAGTTCTGATGACCAAGATGAGATTCCATCTGTCAAAGAGGAGCATGAGGCTTTTGATAGTCATGTTCCATCAGATGACATAAATGACAATGAGGCAATGGACGAGATGTCTTTTAGTCCATCATACATGTGTCAAGATCTCTCATTTGTTTTTCACCACAAAGACTCATCACCTGTTTCAGAGGGAGAACAACAACACCCTGATACAAAGAAAGAAACGTTCATATTTTGTGATCGAGACGTTTCGCTCAGTTTGTCTGATGAAGAGCCTGACTCAGATAATAATTCACTGGAGCATGATCTTAGCCATGATGTCTACCCTACGATCCACCGGCGTGAGGAGCAGGTATCTCTTTGCCTGTCACGAGTGGATGCCCCACGTTTGCTCCATCATCTTTTTTGAGCACTTTCACCACCTCTTTTTTTGCATTTTATTAGCACAAATGTGATTGTCACTTCACTACATCTACAGCAAGTTTTCTTCTGTTCATGTTGATTTTCTTTGAGCTGATTTCAGCATTTTATTCACTGCATGTGAAACAGAAGAGCATGTGTTGTTCGCACTGGTAAGCTGAAACATTTACATGAGTACATTTACATGTACATTAGTATCCTTTCCACAACATTTTCATGCCTAATTATAAGGACTACTATGGGCCCTTTTCGCGTGACTTCACACAGCAGCCAAGCCATTGTTCCTCCGATGGGTGTTTTCTCATTTCCACTGGGCAGCGAAATCATTGAGTCCATATAGTCTAAAACATCTGCCACAGACATTAATGGATGATGTTTAACGGATTATGGACATTTTTTCACAGTGTAACTGGTCAGGCTTTACCTTTAAGAGCTTACGATCAATATGATTGTGACATGGGAAGTGGTGTGCATGCTACTAAGGGTGGAAAAATTTATAGTAGTTGGCAAAACAAAACTTCTGGGCATATTGACTGGATAGCTCAGTGCCTAACACCTCTGACTTTGGTAGGGAAGGTCAGGGGTTTAAACCCTGGTCAGGGTGCAGTTGATATCCAGCCTGGGTACTTAGGCAAGGCCCTTAATCCTACCTGCCTACCTTAGATAGATGAGAACAGGGAACTCTTGGAATGAGGGTTAGCTTTTTATGGGGGAATGTGGTTCAGTGGGTAGAGCAGTCATCTCCCAGCCAGATGGTCAGAGGTTCAAATCTCGGTGCCTGCAGTCCACATGTCGAAGTGTCCTTGGGCAAGACACTGAACTCTAAAGTTTCCCTGATGGTTAGAGCCATAGAGAGTTGGCACCACAGATGGCTGCCTCTGTTCTGTACTGGAAACAAATTCCTTGTGTGTAATATGCTTGGCAGTGCAGTATACAAAGTATAATAGGACAAATGTTATATTTGCTGAGGCAAGGCAGAATGAAGTCCCAGTTTGAGGAGTTCTCCCTCTTCTCTTCACAACCACCATGGCCAGGCTTGCTAAGGGTAGCTAAGATAAAGTTAGCATAAACACCGGAGGACTCCCAGCTTCAATTTGGAGGGGCAGATCTGTAAAAGTAACAACTGGCATCTCAGTCCAAACTCGACAAAAGCCCTAAATTATTTATTTTTACTGGATGCTACCCATTTGAAGGTTTCTAAGGGGTAATTTTCCAAACTTTCAAATTTATGCTAAAGCTATCTTTGCTTATGGGGATACACAATGTAGCAAATAAGATGTGAATGTCGTGGCAAGAGTGAGATACCAACTAAATTAATTCAGACAAACCATTACAATTTAAAGGATCATTTAATATTACAATTATTCTGAGTAGAGTAGTATTTAAACAGATAATCTTATAGTTAGGGAACAGAGAACAGAGGACAGAGACTCTCCTCCTGCAATGAAATAGATAAAGCCTAAATTGGTCGGAGCACCAGTCAGTCAGGTCAGGTCCTTTGTTACCAGTCCTGGGTCAGTCAGCCCCAGTCAGTCTTCTTCTCCCCAGCCGGCTGGGTCTCTAAAAGGTACCTCGTCCACCGTTTACTGCAGCATGGTCATCTCCTCTCTATCCCTGGCTCCCTCAGGCTCACTTCTCTTTTTCAGCTCAGCCACTAGCTACTTCTCAACAGCTGGACTCTGTCCCCCTTGACGTCTCTGCGACCCCCCTTCTCACTCCATTCCAGGAAGACAGGAAGGTTGACTCCCAATCTTCTGGCGCAGAGGGTTCATCTCTGACCATACTAGGCCTTAACTAGGATTCTAAGTATTAATTATATAACCACTTACATAAGCCCATTGTCCACCTCACATGAACTTAATAAACCCATAATCACTCAGCTCTCCCTTACACGAGCTAGTACCAAATAAGGTCTATATTGAGCTACATACTGTTCCATTACATATTTCCTCTGGAATAGGGTTTATTTTTTCACCACTACAGTCCCCCCATCCTTTTAGTAATGTTAGTATTTTATAGAGCAGAGTCTTAAGAATGTTCCTGTGAATAACGTAACAGTTAAAGTGTTTGTAAGATGAACGTCAAGCTTAAAGATGTTTTATGAGTGAGGTCAGTGAAATGACAACAGCTCATCTGTCCCTTCACCAAGAATCAGAATAAGAACACACACGAGGAATTTGACTCTGGTACATCAGCTACAGTGTATATAGTTAAAAGGCTCATTGGGTTTTTAACATATTGGTACAAGCTGATATTTTCAACAGACATTGTATCCCTGTGGCTCCTGCACACCGTAACTGCTAATGTCACTTGCTAGCTATGAGAGGGCTCCATTCACCAATGATCCGTGGCAGTAAGAAAAATTAAAGTAATATTATTACGGATGAATGTGATTTACAACATTGTAAATATTATTCTAGTGCGTGCTAGTGTTTTTTTTGTTTGTTTGTTTGTTTGTTTGTTTTGTTTTACAGTATCAGGGAAATGTTTGACTGCAGCTTTGCTCTAAATTCATTTGCCCCCGTGCACCACTGAACCGGAAACAGTGATACACCCTACGCCCAGAATCGCCATATTAGCTGACGTCACTGTGAAAAGGGCAAAATGCTTCATCCAGTAATTCATGCCTTTAACGTTTAACTCACACAGTTTTGGTCTCAGGAAATGTATTCTCTTCCCTCATTCTAGTCATTTATGCCCTTAATGTCATTAAACTTTGTCTTTGGAATATCCAGTCCGCTGGACTCCAGGAGTCATGTGATATGGTTAACCTAGCTTAGCAAAGCGACCAGAAACAGGGGTAGGGTATCAACAAATTGTGGTTTTTACACATCATTTTTAGATGTTAAACAATCAAGTTATAACATTGATTATTGAGCTTCACAGCTGTTGCTAGGTGTATTTTTTGCATTTTGGATAGTCAGGCAAGATGTTTCCCCATCCGTCTTTATGCTAAGCTAAACTAACCAAACCAACTACACCTCTGCGCTTAACATATGGGCATAAAAATGGTATCCATCTAAAGATGTTGGAAATGATATAATTTTGTCAGCTGAAATGATAACTCCCCCAGATTTGATTACCTGCAGCTAGCTAGCTAATGCTATTAAACTCAGGGAGTCACACAATAATTTTAAATGCGCAAATTAATGCTTTGAGGGAGCTTACTGCAAAAACAAAATTAAGATGAATCCCTATTACCCCCACCTTTCCATGGATATCCTGAGATCTCTGTGTTACTGGTTGTATCTTCAGGCTGAGGGAGGGAAACGAGCTGGGGCAGTGGCCACAGTGATGGCTGCTGTGGACCTCGCTCGTGTCCGTCAGCCAGTGCATGTAAAGGGCGGTGGAGCTGAAGAAGACACCGAGGCTGTAGAGGCCACCGTGGCTGGCGGTCAACAGTATCGAGCCAGCTGGACAACAGCAAGAGCGCAGGCTGGCCAAATGCTTACCACTGCTCAGCAGCTTACACCTGAACCAGCCCTGCCACTGCATCAGGTTAGATAGGCCTTGAACCAGAGAAACAACAGAATCATCCAGATAATTGGCCAAAAAATCAGATTTACTCTGTGGGTGGTGTTGTATATAAGAATGTTATTTCACTACACTGGCAAACAATTTGTCACTTTTCACAGAATTTTGAGATTTATTGAAATATCAGACACTTTTTTAAGTTGGTCACCACAGTCCCATCAGTTCCACTATCTGTTATGCTTATTAATGTATTGATAGTAATAAAGTAATACCTAAATCTTCATTAGTGCTTTTGACTCATTGTTAGGTGGAAAAAGAGTATGCATAAGATCTGTAATGCTGGTGCTGTTTTGACATTGTTTCTTTGATAGAATATTCCTTTGATTGTACACAGCAGAGTTTACACACTCAATAGCTTTTAAAATATTGCACAATTAAAAGACAATATGTATGCCCTAGTAATTATATATCAAGAATAAGAATGTAAAGACAGGTCTCAAACATCCAAATATAGATAACCCTCAGATGATTATGTAGAAATAATACTGATATGTTGTCAATGATTAATCACCTAAAATAATTATAAAACAAGATTATCCTGTTATGATTGACATTTTTGGAAAATAAAATTATTTGCCAGTGCTTTGAGATAATTCCTCATTAGCCAATATAGTAATGCTACTGTGAACTCTGTTGGTTACTCTAGATTCAGGGAGTGACAGAAATATCCTCCCATGTGGACACTGGCCTCACCCCATCTCCAGTTCCACACTTTACAGTTTCTAAAGCTTCTGTCCCAACACCTGAGCCTAGCTCTGAGGTAAGAAGAGGCAGCTTCATGCAAGCAGTATAAAATAACCTGTGTAGATGGAGACTTAAAACAAAGTTGCATCTAAATTCAGATTTAATGCGATAACATCAGATGCCATACTTTTGTCAGTAATTCTACATGTAACTGGCCTTTTCCTAAGCCCAGCCCCAAGCTACTGTCACTAACATGTTAGTCTTTACATTCTAGACTGTTATTTACACAGTTTATAGTAATAACTTTGACAGATGTTTCATCAACTTTCAGTCATTTATGAAAAGCTGTTTTCACTGAGCTTTTCATTTCTACCCCATGACCACCAGTTTTGTATGCCAACTACTGTAACTAACAGCTAGCTGTCCACTTAGCTGACTCTGACTCCAAAGTTCTATTGCCAGGTGTCCTTGGGTGTCCCATTTTGAGCAAGAACCTTGTAAAAGGACTCTCAAATTTGGTTGTGCCTGTTGGAGTGTAAACCTGCCCAAGCTAAATAAAGATGAGGACAGAACCACTAATGCTTCTCTCCTGACCTTGGAAGTAATGCTAGGTTGCTGCTGTAGGTAGTTAGCCAGATGTGCTAACATTAGCATCTTAAGTTAAGAAGACAGACACAGTTTAATCCATTCCTTACACCTTAGCTTGTGTCTTTGGTTTAAGAAAAGCTAAACCAAAACTGACTGCACCAAACTCTATATACAGGGTACCTTTCTGACTACAGCTCAGTGAACATTGATTCATCATGGGAAAATAAAGCTAAACTAAGATATCACTGGACTATTGTTGTTTGAAAGAAGGGTTCAGTAAACAGACACTTGGTTACTGCTGCTTGCCTGAAATGCAAACCTCTGAACTATAGTGAAGAAGTGAGAAAATGTTTATAAAATAACCAGATGAATCCACCTTTAACCTTGTTTTTCTTCACTCTCTTATTCAATAAACATAACCTATTAATCCGGTTTATTTTAATTTGTTGTAGCCTTAATAAAGCTAATGTGCTGTATAAAGCCTTCTCTATGATGTGGTTTAACACAAACCAAAACATGGTGCGGTTGTTCCTCCTCTTTGGGTCGGTCAGGTTTTCATTGCCAGCTCGGCTATTGCTGCTCTGCAGAAAGAGTTGTCCTCATCCTCTTTCAACGCTATAAAGATCATCACGTCCGTCTCGTAGATTGTCAGAGGCCTGAGTGATGCCAGAGCAGTTTCCCCCACCATTCAAAGACTTCACTGTGAAATATCAGAGTCGTATTGTCATTGAGCTACAGACAGGGATGGTGTGTTCGGGGGACGTGGAAAGAATATAAAAGGAGCGGGGAGCCCAGGTTTGTAATCTGGTTTAGTGGGCTGGATCTGACCAGAACAAGAAAACCTGACAAGGAAATCGGATAGTGTTTGTTTACTAAAAGATCAGATCTGTTGCTGTCGTTTGAAAATGTTAGTCAACAGCAAGATATCTCAGCAACTACTGTCCAGAATATCAAGACATTTACTGGCTTTGTGGTACCCAACTGATGCTTCCTAACATTTTAATGATCCCTCTGATTTTATTATCGTGCCACTAACTGTCAAAAATATTTATACAAGAAATAGCAAATCTATGAAGCAACATTTTTTCTACTCCCCAGAGAGTCCCTTTTGATTTTGATAATAGAATCACCAGATCTTTACATTTTTATCCCTCTACCAATTAGGCTAAAGAACAGCTAAATAACGATATGTTTTTACATTGTGGAATATAATGAACACTGGAAGCATTAAGGGGTCACTTCTATACCTGTAGGTTTTTAGGAGTTCAATGTTCTTGATTTCTGTGAAATCCCTCTAACAAATAATTGAACAACCTCATTCTCCCTCTTGAGCCCAACCAGCCTCCCCTCCATTTTTCTGTGCTATGCCATGTTTTCTTCATCAGATACTGAATGTGAACAGCATGTTCAAAACCTCTTCTTCCGTGTGTTTGCTTTGTTGTGTCTATACAAGATGGCTTTGTGCTAACAAATCTGTGGCTACTACAGGTGATGGAGGGCGCAACAGTACCTTCTGCTGGTAGTGGCGCAGTCCCACCAACACTGGTGTCTGTAAGTAGTCTGTAAGTTCTCTTTATAACCATAAAATATATTAAAGATGCTTTGAAAAATAGACATTTTCTTTTTGTTTGCAGGGCTTGAAGAACACAAATGTGACGGAGGGTGAGTCAGTGACCCTGGAGTGCCAGATCAGTGGTCATCCGACTCCTGTCATCATGTGGTTTAGAGAGGACTACAAGATTGAGAGCTCCATAGATTTCCAGATCAGCTATGACAATGGATTTGCCCAACTGTTTATCCGTGAGGCGTTTGCTGAAGACAGCGGACGCTTCACCTGCACCGCTACTAACGAGGCGGGAACTGTCAGCACCTCCTGCTACCTGCTCGTCCAGGGTCAGTACGAACAGTAAAAAAGGAGAAAATATATGATTAAACAAAACTTCATCTGCTTTGCACCATAGTTCTCAAACAGGACATTTTCACTGGCCTGTGGAAACCGTTTTTATTGCAGACCTTCAGCAAAGGTGCTGCTACTGTTTTTAGTTTTTATTTGACCTTTGACTAAACCCTGCCCACTCTGTAATTAACTGCTGTTAATTCTGCTGCTTATTCCATCTTCTAATCACAAGGTGTAGCAAAAAACAGTCTAAGTCTTGCATAGTGTCTGCTGCTTGAGACTAAATCTTTCTCTTTAGTGTCCGAGGACATCGAGAGCAGAGAGGAGATCGCTGTCTTCACAGGACATGTTGAAACTGCTCAGAAACTGTGAGTTGATTGTAGTTTTTTAAAGGTTTGTAATATGAATCAGTATATAGTTTATAAATGTCAATACAGTTTACCTTGTCAACACCGATCAAAAAGTAACTCAAGAAGGGATTCTTCAACTTGTTTATGTTTAAATTGTTAGGCTTATAGATAACTAGTAGTACAGCTTGGTCCTGGTAATCCTGAGAAGAGATTTGTATTTCCAGAGTAACTGAAGAGCCCAAAGAAGAGACCTTGTCTTGGGTGAGCATGGCTGAGTCAGATACTGCTGCCACTGCTCCCTTCTTCATCAGGACACCCAGCGTTCAGAAGCTGGTGGAGGGAGGAAGTGTTGTGTTTGAATGCCAAATTGGCGGCAGCCCCAAACCACACATCATCTGGAAGAAGAACGGCATACCACTTACTACTGGATACAGGTATGTACTGCATAGAGTACATCTTCCTTTGCTGCAGGTGATCCATCATCTTTTTCCCCCTACAATGTGCATCAAAGGTGAACACTGACATGAGATTCAAATGTCTAGTTGTTCACAACTTGACATTTTATAGACTAACAGTATAAAACAAAATTCATGCCAGAATTTTCAGTGACTGTCAGAAGCCGTGAAATTTCTAGCAAAGCAGTAAAAATAGGTTCATATTCTTTCTATAAAGGACACAGCAGCCTCTAGGGCCCCCTAGTCATTACAACCTGCCTTTAAAATGTCCTTTCCTCACCACTGTTCTTCAGGTACAAAGTTACATACAAGACGGAAACTGGGGTGTGCAAGTTGGAGATTTCCATGGCCTTCCCCGATGATGCCGGAGAATACTCCGTCTTTGCAAGAAACAAGCTCGGAGAGGTCTCGGCCTATGCCAGTCTGCTGGAGGAAGGTACGTAAACATTTTTGTCAATAAAATCAACCATCCTAATTGAGTAAAACAGCAGGGCAATGAGGACAAGTGATGGCTGTCTTCAAGCATGCCACGATGTGTTCAGTCAATGAAATAGTTTTCCTGAATTCATGTAACATTTAATGCTATATTTTGCTAACAGCTGAATATGAAACCTATATGTGGAAACATGAAGCAGCTTTGAAGACTGAAGTGTCAGCTGTGGTGCCGGAGCCCAGAGTGGGAGATGTTGCCCCTGCTGTTAAGGCAATGGAGCAGACCACCACCACCATTATCTCAGGACAGGTGTGGACACCATTACTCACAGTTCAATCAATCAATCAAAATTTATTTATATAGCACTAAAGGCAACGTCTGAGCGACCAAAGTACTTTACAAGGGCAATGTAAAAACCAGAATAAATAATATCAATAAAGAAATAAAACAATATAGGAACATAAAGACCACCAGATAGATAAATCCATACTAAAAACCAATAAAAAATATATAAATAAAATACACCAAGTAAAATGCACATCCCCCACCCCCACCCCCCCAGTGATTTATATTTGCATCTGCAGGAATTTCATCTTTCTGCCCTCGATCTGAGGATCATCCAGGAGATCGAGTTCCATATCATGAAGATAAGCTACAGAGAGATAGTGACAGAGGATGGAGAGTTGATGGTGACTGTCGCCCCCTCTGAGGCCATGCAGCCAGCCTTCAAAACCCCCATCAAAAACTACAAGATCATGGAGGGGATGGGCGTCACTTTCCATTGCAAGATGGCTGGAACGCCACTCCCCAAGGTACTGAATTGTAAGGAATAGGTTTCCCTGAAAGCTACAGTATGTAACTTTTTCAAATATTTGTGTCACAGAAATCTGCTCCAGAACTTGTCTTAATGTGGAGAGGTGCTGTCGCAGCCTCCTGTGACACAGACTCATTGAACAGCAGTTCACAGATATATGTAGATTGTTGTGATAGTGAGTCCAAAAACCCTTAACTGAGTCAGCATTTTTGCACTTACTGTTCCCTCACCCTGAAGTCTGTGGCTTTTTTTAATGGGTTTTTTGTTAGACACCTGAAATAAGGTATGTGCTTCACACAAGGCTGATGCATTTTCCACATTTTGTTCTACAACATAACATGTACCAGTAAATACCCCACTGGTGATTTCTAATGCTTTTACATCTTTACAAAGGTGGCTGCTAACAAGTGTCTCAATGAGACTGCAGATGTTGTCGGGGACATTAAATATCATCCCACCCAACGTGGAGACTAATCTGCTCACTAGTCCGCCTTTACAACCTCGTTGTGTTTATAGTCACACACTTGCAAACTGTTCTGACTGACAGATGCAGCCACAATCACTAGCTAGATCAGATCCCACTAAGAGGGAAGGATTTTGTAAAAGTAAGATTACTAAATCAAATTACAAGTTGGAAGCTGTGGTTGTGACACTGAAGTAACAGGGCTGTGGTGGAGTTTGTTTATAGCCTAACAATAGCTTTTTATTTCTGGTGACTGTATTTAGGCTTCAGAAATAATAAAAGTGTAGATTTTTAATGATTATCTTGATGAATAAACTGTGTAAGTATCATAAACTACTGTTTGTTAGAGGACTTATTTCTGCAATAGTTCAAAGGCCTTTGGGTTTGGGTCCCACTGGCTTCTTGTAGAGGGAACCAGGGAGACGCTAACTTCTGGGCTGGCCTACAAAAATACATCATCCCTACGGCCCTCTTTTAGCTTCTAAAAGGTTCTAAGTGGGATTGATCTCTCTAACCAATCAGAGATTTTCAGTTATTTCACTTGATCAGTAAGTTTTCTTGCATTCTCATTTATTATAATTTCATGATGACAAATATCTGAAGAGCGTAGCAGGTTGTAGTAGAGCAGAGTGGAGCAGGGAGAGGGAGCGCTGGGCAGAGCGGACTGATTTGGAGTTTCATGCTGGTGCTACCTTAAGTTACATATTGTAGCTTTAAGTACATTTTGTCTTTTACTAGATTGCTTGGTTCAAAGATGGCCAGCGTATAAGGCCCAGCGACCATTATCTGATGGAGGTTCTTCAGGATGGACGGGCCAGTCTTCGTTTGCCCATAGTTATGCCAGAGGATGAGGCCGTGTACACCGCCTTTGCCACCAACATGAAGGGAAATGCCGTCTGCTCTGGGAAGCTTTATGTGGAACCGTCTGAACCTGTGGCACCTCAGAGATACCTACCACAGCCAGCAGTGCCGAGAATCAGGTAATGTTTCACTCAAAGGTCCCATAACTACTCATGAAGTTTAGAATTGTGAACACTTGGTTTTTAATGATGAGTAATACTTTCTCAGGTCCACATCTCCACGTTCTCTAAGCCGCTCACCTTCCCGGTCTCCCAGCCGTTCTCCTGGACGCTCTCCTGCCCGCAGGCTTGATGAGACCGACGAGGCTCAGCTGGTCTACAAGCCTGTGTTTGTCATGAAGCCTTCCTCAGTAAAATGCTCTGAGGGACAAACTGCCAGGTTCGACTTGAAGGTTGTTGGCAGACCTATGCCCGACACATACTGGTTCCACAATGGTAAGAAAAACAAGCTTCAACAAATTCTAGAAATGCAACTTGTATCTGTAGCTTCTGCCTTTTGTAAAACCGTTGATCCTTTTCCCAGGACAACAAGTGGTTAGTGACTACACCCACAAGATAGTAATTAAAGAGGACGGTACCCAGTCCCTGATCATCGTCCCAGTCCTGCCACAAGACTCTGGAGAGTGGACAGTTGTCGCTCAGAACAGAGCTGGGCGGACCTCTGTCTTTGTAAATCTTAATGTTGACGGTAAGTCTGCATCACATTGGAGATTCTGTGAATTCTGTTGAATCTTTCTTTTTAGAAGAGAATAGATGTGAATATTGGATTACTTTAAAGTTTCTTGGCAATTTCTTTTCTTGAATTTTCAGCTAAAGAATCCTTGGTGCGACCCCAGTTTATCGAGAAGCTGAAGAACATCAGTGTAAAGCAGGGCACTCTGGTTGAGCTGGCTGTCAGAGCCATTGGAAACCCCCTGCCTGACATTGTCTGGTTGAAAAACAGTGACATTGTCACTCCACACAAGTACCCACACATCAGGTATGTTTAATGTTATCTGTATTAACAGTATTTATAAAGAAAACCTGCAGCACCATTTGAGTTCTTTTGTGTTTATATAAAGGTACAGTTATGGTAGGTGCAATATCGAAATTGTTATCGCCCATGAGAAAAAGTAATGCAGATACTGATTTTTAAAAATGCTCACCTTCAAAATTAAGAAATTACTTAAATTTGAGTAAAGCTCATCTGGAAAAAAATGCCTCAAATCTAAAAAGTTTACTTGAAAAAATAAAACCAAGCCTCAAATTAAAAATGTGCAAGCTAATTTGGTGAATGCTAAGAATTGACGTTAGCACTGCAGGCGAGAAGGCCCGCCGCGTGCTCGTTGTGGAGTGCCACTAAGCCCCTGCCATAACTCTGTAAACCGCATGATGCTGCTGTCCCGGTACTCCTCCTGATGTTGGGTCAGCGCTGCCAGCTCATCCGTTTTACAGGGGAGATATTGCAAATTTCCCATGATGATGGAGGGTAGAACTGGTCTGTACCGTTTCATACTGGCCCTGCGTAGATCTCCTGTCCATCTCCCACGTATCCTCCTCCTTTGCTTGCTGGGAACGTTGGGCTTTGCATGTGATGTACCACTGTGTTGCCAAGTGTTGACGGCTGGTTTTTCACATAAACAATAGGTGCCACGGCTCTGTGCGGGATCCAGCATGGCCATGAACAGCAAAAAGTAGAAACAGGAGACCAGGCAATCTCTGCAGTTTAGTGGCCGTAGCGCAAACAAACAAACAGCAAAAAGTAATACAGAAAATACAAAAAGGAGAATAAAAATGAAAAAACTCAGTAGTCAGTCAGAGCGGCTGCTGTAAGCAGCGATTGGTGCGTGCCCTCTTAATGCATAATTTCTGTCATAGCTTGGTCTATAATGTAGATAGAACCCTGAAATGTTAAGGTATGATATATACTGTATATGCGCTCTGAGTGTTCTTGTTTAGTTTAGAAACAAGAAAGGATGCAAAATAACCCAGATTAGGTCCAACAAAAATATTTGCCACTTTGGCTTGCTAGATGTTTCACTTTTTTTTTTTTTTTTTTTACCAGTAACTTTGGTACTTCTAAATTTTGCGTTGGCTGGATAACATAACCTCATGAGATGGATGTGGAGGACTACATTTTTATATGAACTGCATTGTTTGTGTTAAGCATAGCAAAAGTGCTCAAAGCAACTGTATTTTTTAATTCTAGCAAAAAACAAAAAACAAAAAAATGTTTAAACTGTTCTAATATGACAAATCAATGTTCCAGAATTGAAGGAACCGGAGGAGAGGGCAAATTCCAGATTCCGTCAGCAGCTGGCTCAGACAGTGCCTGGTACACAGCTACAGCCATTAACAAGGCTGGTAGAGACACCACTCGCTGTAGAGTCAATGTTGAAGTGGACTCTGTTGAACCTGAGCCAGAGAGGAAGCTCATTATTCCCAAAGGGACTTATAAGGCCAAGGAGATTGCAGGTCCTGAGTTGGAGCCTCTTCATCAGCGATATGGTCAAGAGCAGTGGGAGGAGGGCGACCTTTATGACAAAGAGAAGCAGCAAAAACCAGTGTTCAAGAAGAAGCTGACTTCTATCAGAATGAAACGCTTTGGCCCAGCTCATTTTGAGTGCAGACTGACTCCTATTGGCGACCCCACCATGGTAGTGGAGTGGCTCCATGACAGTAAACCTCTGGAAGCTGCAAACAGGTTGCGCATGGTCAGTGAATTTGGCTTCTGCAGCCTTGACTATGAAGTAGCTTATGCTAGAGACAGTGGCATCATCACTTGCAGAGCCGTAAACAAGTTTGGAATTGACCAGACCTCAGCCACCCTGATTGTCAAGGATGAGAAAGGCCTTGTTGAGGAATCTCAGCTTCCTGAGGGCAGGAAGGGTGCACACAGAATTGATGAGATCGAACGTGTGGCTCATGAGGGGGGACCTGCTGGAATCAGCGCTGAAGATGAAAAAGAGAAAATGAAACCTGAAATAGTCCTCCTTCCTGAACCAGTCAGAGTTACAGAGGGTGACACAGCTCGATTCCGCTGCAGAGTGACTGGTTATCCCACACCTAAGGTTAACTGGTACCTCAACGGACAACTTATCCGCAAAAGCAAGAGGTACAGACTTCGGAATGATGGAATTAATTATTTAGAGATCACTGAAATCAAAACTTATGATACAGGAGAGGTCAGAGTGGTGGCAGACAACAACCTAGGCTCAGCTGAGCACACTGTGAAACTGGAGATACAGCAGAAAGAGGACTTCAGAACTCATTTGCGTCGTGCCCCTGAGGCTAAGGCAGCCGAGCCTTCACCTGAACTTGGAAAAGTACCATTTGAGGTGGTGAAGGCTGAGAAGCCTGCAGAGGACTCTCAGCTGAAAGAGGTGGTCAAACTCAAGAAGGCCCAGAGAATCGTCCATGAGAAAACCACGGAGGAGTCAGAGGAGCTGAGGAGCAAATTCAAGCGCAGGACTGAGGAAGGCTATTACGAGTCCATCACTGCTGTGGAGCTCAAGTCACGTAAGAGGGATGAGTCCTATGAGGATCTGCTGAGGAAGACAAAGGATGAGCTGCTTCACCATGTCAAGGAGAAGGAGGAGGCTGAGAAGAAGAAGGAGGAGGAGCGCGGCAAGATTACTGTTACACCTCTGAAACCAGAGAGGGTCAAGCTCTCAGTCAGCATGGAAGCTCCTAAGATCCTGGAGCGTATCACCAGCCAGACAGTCGCACAGGGTGACGAAGTCAAGTTCAGAGTCAGAGTTGTTGGTAGACCAGAACCTGAGTGCCAGTGGTTCACGAATGGTGTTCAGCTGGAGAAGTCTGATCGTATTTACTGGTACTGGCCTGAGGACCATGTGTGTGAACTGGTAATTAGAAATGTCAGAGCAGAGGATTCTGCTAGCATCATGGTTAAAGCTTCAAACACTGCTGGAGAGACTTCAAGCCATGCTTTCCTGCTGGTGCAAGGTAACACAGTTTAGAAGTTTGTATCCTTTACCTGTAGTTCTGCATTCACGTTGCATATTTTCTGATGAAGTTTTTTGTTGCTGTTTTTGCAGCAAAGCAAGTCATCTCCTTCACACAACAACTGGAGGACATCAGTGCCAAGGAGAAGGACACCATGGCTACCTTTGAGTGTGAGACCAATGAGCCTTTTATTAAGGTCAAATGGCTAAAGGATAATGTGGAGATTTTCTCTGGAGACAAATACAGGATGCACTCAGACAGAAAGGTTCACTTCCTGTCCGTGCTGATGATTGAAATGAAGGATGATGCAGAATATACCTGTGTAGTTGTAGGCGATGATGTCAGGACTACTGCAAGGCTCAGTGTTGAAGGTGAGTTAGCTACACACAAGAGGACAATAATCAAACATTATTTTACACTCTGAGGGCCAGGCCATATAAATGATTAAACACAAACTTCATCTTTCAACTAAAAACTTGAAATTCTTCTTCTAGTTATGCAAGAAATATGACATTTAAATGAAGACACTATTTATATACATAAGCATAACTTTATTTCCAAGTATTTCAAGAACACATATACAGTGCTTTATCTAAATAATGACTAATATGTGCACTGCACGGTTTGTGGTCTCAAAAGAAAAATCACTATTAAACTGCCAACAATAAAGATGGGTCAACATAGGTTTCAACAAGTGTACGATTGACTTTTTACTAGAGCTGTTGATGTATTATGTGATACAGGAGCCCCGCTGGAGATCTTGAAACAACTGGAGAGCACTGAGGTGCCGGAGACGTTTTCTGGAGAGTTTGAGTGTCTTTTGTCTCATGAAGATGCTGAAGGCAACTGGTTCTTTAGAGAAAAGCTGCTCTCTCCCAGCAATAAATATGTCATGTCCTCCCGTCGTGGAAGACACACCCTGTCTGTCAAAAACGTCAAGAAGGAGGACCAGGGAAAATACACCTTCACAGTAGGCGAGTTCAAGACAAGCGCCTGGCTGAAGATGAAATGTAAGCAAAGGAGTTTAAGTTGTAAATTTTGTGCTTGTGGTCAGTTTAGAGCAGGGGTGTCAAACTCAATCACACAAGGGGCTGAAGATTAAACCACAGTCTAAGTTGCTGGCCAAACAGGATTAACATTTATTGAACAGTCTAAAACTGGCAATGGTTTAACCAGAAATATGAATTTCAAGAGACAGCAACAGCTTTTTCCTCAATAAAATAAATTTAAAAAATTCAATTCTAAATATTTTTTTCTTCAACAATAACATCAAGGAAAATAAGAAGACAAACTCAACTTTTCTCTTCTTGGACATTTTGGGATTAATTGTGGGTATTTTTCATTTCCACTTGTCGGGAAATTGCTGGTTAAATGCTGAAGGCAAAACACTGCGAACTAGTGGCGGGATGCCAATACTTTGCAGGTCCAGAAATCGAATTGCATTGTGGGAGATGTAGTTTATGCTCAGCATACGTTATCAGTTAGTATAGACTTTCATTTTAAGACAACCATATGCATTTTAACCTTCCGAGGGTCTATAAAATGATCCAGTGGGCTGGATTCAGCCCGCAGGCCTTGAGCTTGACACGTGGTTTAGAGCTTGTGAAGGGAGCTGAACAAAGTCTGCCCGTCCAACACTAGTGGTCAGTGTCCAATCAAAATTGGTATTGAGGTTCATCGTCCCCTGAGGGGAGATTTTTGTTTCATTTCATATATCTAGCCAAACTTTGCTTTTAGTTAAAAATATTAAACTCTAACAGGCAGACATTACATTAACTGAGCACAGTTTTGCTCACCAGAGGAACCCCTAAGATTTTGGACTTTTCTTCAGTTTTCTTGTAACAGCGGCTCTAGAATTGTTTGGGATTGTCATTGTGTTGGTTGTTGAAGCCATTCATTTCATATATCCTCTAGTGAGTATTAGTCTAACTCTTATTTTGGTTGTATCCAGTGCCTAACAGGGTTGTCTTGATGTTTCAGTGCGTCCAGTGACCCTCATGCAGCCTCTGACCGACCTGACTGTATGTGAGGGTGACATTGCTCAGCTAGAGGTAAAGTTCTCCCAGGAGAATGTTGAAGGAACCTGGATGAAGAATGGGCAGCCCATCGTGGCTTCGAACCGTGTTCACATGGTTATTGACAAGCAAGTCCACAAACTCTTGATTGAAGACACCAGCAAGGACGACTTAGGAATGTACTCCTTTGT
Organism: Monopterus albus; assembly: GCF_001952655.1. Taxonomy (NCBI): domain Eukaryota; kingdom Metazoa; phylum Chordata; class Actinopteri; order Synbranchiformes; family Synbranchidae; genus Monopterus; species Monopterus albus. The sequence continues at coordinate 422,403 of NW_018128078.1, forward strand.
TGTTCCTGCTCAGGAGATCTCAACATCTGCAAAGCTGGTCATTCAGAGTAAGTTACCTCAGATAGATGCAGTTTTTTTTTCAGTTCAGTTTTATTTGTATAGCACCAAATAACCATAAATAATCTCAAGATGCTTTACATAGTCAGGCTCAGAGCTCAGAATCTGCTTTATTGGCCAGGTGTGTCAGACGCACGAGAAATTTGACTCTGGTACATCGGCTCTCAATGTGTATGTACATATCCCCATACAAGGGGCAAGTAAACAGTAAACCAGCATAAGGCTGTGTAATATAACAAAATAAGCAGTATTAACAAGCAACAAGCAAGCTGTCCCTGATAGGCTAGTGGTTAAGGCTCAGCGCTCTCATTGCTGCAGCCTGAGTTTGAGTCAGGGTTGTGTCAGAAGGGCATCTGGTGTAAAAACGTGCCAAATGTCAACATGCGAGTCGTCAGTGTGACGATTCGCTGTGGTGACCCCTAAACGGGAAAAGCCAAAAGTGTCTTTCTTTCTAACAACAACAAACAGTGCAAAATAAGCAGTATAAACCGGCAGTAAACTTTACTGCTGATACAGTGCTGCCAGGTATGGTGAGGGGGGGTAGGGTCGGGGGTTCTTCCTGGAGTTTCCCCAGCCTCACCTGCTGCTTCCTGTGTGTGAGAAAGGGACCAATAT
>NW_018128078.1:423185-424512 GCF_001952655.1 Monopterus albus
TTAGGTTTTCCAGGATGTAATGAAGTGCCATGTTCACTGCATCGTCCACTGACCTGTTTGCCCAGTAGGCGAGCTGCAGGGGGTCCAGCAAGGGGTCTACGGTGTCCTTCGGGTGGGCCAACACCAGTCTTTCAAAGGACTTCATAACTACAGATGTCAGGGCGACAGGTCTGTAGTCGTTCAGTCCACTGATGGAGGTTTTCTTGGGGACTGGGGTGATGATGGAGCATTTGAAGCAGGAGGGGACTTCACACAGCTCCAGTGACCTATTGAATATGAGTGTGAAGATGGCGGCCAGCTGATTAGCACACACTGTCAGGCACGAGAGGGTCACACCAGCTCGACCTGGTGCCTGATCCTTTGTTTTTTAAAGAGGTCACACACATCCTTTTCACAGATCGTTCAAAGTGGGGTGCTGGAGGGAAGGGTGGTGATTGTTAGGGGAGCAGCTGCTGGGTCTGAGGTGGGGAGGGTGAGGGTGGAGTGTTGTTTGTCAAACCTGCTGTCGAACACATTCAGGTTGTCTGCTAGATGACATTCCTCCACAGCATGGAGGGATGGTTTCCTATAGCCAGTGATGCTTTTCAGGCTTCTCCACACAGATGAGGGGTCATTGGCTGAAACCTGAGCTTTCAACTTTTCAGAGTAGCTCATCTTTGCTGCTCTGATCTCCCTTGTCAGTGTGTTCCTGGCCTGGTTGTACAGAGTCGTGTCCCCACTTCTGTAAGCCTCCTCTTTGGCACGACAAAGCTGCTTGAGTCTTGCTGTGAACCAGGGCTTGCTGTTGTTGTATGTGCAGAAGGACTTTTGGGGCACACACACATCCTCACAAAAGCTGATATAAGATGTCACAGTGTCAGTGAGTTCTTCCAGGTCTGCCCAGAGCTAAAGCAGCAAGTGAAATTTGAAATTAGCAGGATGTTTTGTAACACAGGTGCTCAAGTATTGCAGGCAGATGTTCTGACTCAAAAACGACTTGAAGTTCAGAGAAATCTAGTAACAGTGAGCTTAAAAGTTAAAAGGAATCAGTAAGTAATCTGTTAACGAGCATAGCACAGTGCACTGGCAAACACGACGTGAGTACACTTACCACAAACCACTATGGGTTTAGTATTGCAATATAAAAAGTTCAAAATAAAAATATATTATCTTGTGTTGCAGCTATTGGTGTCCTGATCCCACTGAAGGACACGAGTGCTGTTGAGGGTACCAAAGCTGTCTTGGAGGCCAAGATCTCTGCTCAGGATGTCAGTTCAGTCAAATGGTACCACAATGACCATCTGCTGACACTGAGTGATCGAGTCCAGATGGTGGTGAAGGGAGCCAA
>NW_018128078.1:424560-435187 GCF_001952655.1 Monopterus albus
GTTGGCCGAGCTGACACTAGTTGCAGATTTACTGTTCACAGTAAGTTGCAAAAGAAAGAAGGGAGTAAGGTTTAAGCATGTGTTGGCTTAAAACCATAATCAGTCATCAGCAGGACTGTTACTTTACTACTTGGTACAAAACAAAAATGAGCTTTTTGACTTGTAGTACTTACTGACATTACCACGAAAGAAGACTAGTTAACAGTGAACTAAATGGCTTACCTCTTGCTCCATCTCAATAGCTGTCCAGATTGTGAAGCCAATGAAGAACAAAGAGTGCTCTGAGTCTCAGAACGTCACCTTCAAAGTTGAGGTTTCTCACCCCGGTATCGATGCCTTCTGGACCTTCAATGGACAGCCACTTAAAGCAGGTGCCAAGTACAAGATGGATTCCAAGAACAAGCTCCACACCCTGACAGTCATGAATGCAATGAAGGATGAAGAGGGCGAGTATATGTTCGCCGCTGGTGAGAAGATGTGCACTGCTTCACTCACTGTAACAGGTGAGTTTTTTTTGCAGTCCTAGACCTGGTTTACATTCAAAGTTAATGCATTGTAGTACTGACTTGACCAAGCATTAACTGATGGGAACTATCTATTGTCACAAGGTGGTGCCATCACAAAGCCCCTGCATGATTTGGTCGTGGCTGACTCTCAGACCGCCATATTGGAGTGCGAAGTAGCCAATCCATCCGCAGAGGGCAGGTGGCTAAAAGAGGGCTGCCCTGTCGACTTCAATGAGAATGTGGTGAGTGAGGAGGACGGTACCATCAGGCGCCTCGTGATCATCATCGCCAGAGCCACTGACATCGGAGAATACAGCTATCAGGTTGCCACCTCCAAGACCTCAGCCACGCTGAAAGTCGAGGGTAGGTCTAGGTTTTACAGAATGAAGGAGACGGACACCCATAGCACATAGCCTGTTTTTTAATGAAGCCATGGGATTAATATCTGTGTCAGAAGAATTGTGTGCACTTAATGATATAGAATTATACAGTATATCGACTCTTGTCTTTGTCAGTATATCCAAGAACTGAACAAAAGGAAATTAATCGGTTTAATCTGTGTTTGTTTGTTTTCTGCTGGACATAGTATCATTGAACGTTAAATATGATGCTGAAAACAAAAGCCCAGCAATCTTGGAAGGATTACTGGATAGACTAACTAACAAGATACAAGTCTATAAGCTGGTTGTAGATTAGCTGGAAGGCTTTCTGTTTCTACCAGGTGTCCCAGCTCACGACAAGCTAACCTACAATTTAAATCATGTATCATCTCTGTTGGCTGGCCAACCAGCATATTTCTGAAATGTTACTGAAATGTTTCAAATACAAATCGACCTATTTTTTTTCACATCTGGTTTGGTAGTACATCCACAGCAAAGGTTAAATCAAGCCCCATGCCGAGAGCAACTGATGTAAGGCACTCAATGACGCAAATTTCCAAAGCCCAGATGAACAATGATGTTTGTCTCTACAGCTGTGAAGGTCAAGAAGACCCTGAGGAACTTGAATGTGGTCCAGACTCAGGAAGCTGTGTTCAGTCTGGAGCTGACCCACGAGAATGTGAGGGGAGCTCAGTGGATCAAGAATGGTGTTGAGATCCAGCCCGATGATAAATATGAGATTAGCATCGAAGGCACAGCCCACACCCTGAAGATCAAGGACTGCACCACACAGGATGAGTCTGTTTACTCTTTCAAACTGGGAAAACTGTCTGCAAACGCCAGGCTTAATGTTGAAAGTAAGCAGCTGCTGATTATTCAAACACAACACAAATTTCATATTTTTGAATTTCTTAAAATGAAAACTCAAAAATTAGCAGAAGCACAGCTTCAGTGCAAACTGTTGTCATAAAATATTTTTCCTACAGCTATCAAAATCCTGAAGAAGCCAAAAGATGTGACTTCACTTTTGGGTGCAACCGCTGTATTTGAGGTTGGTCTCTCTGAAGACAATATCCCCGTGAAATGGCTGTTCAACAAAGTGGAGGTGAGGCCCAGCGAGCAGTATAGGATACTCTCAGAGAAGAAAACCCACAAACTGATCATCCAGGATGTGGACAAAAGCCAAGCGGGAGAGTACACTGCTGTGGCGGGTCACCTCCAGTGCAGCGCACACCTCATTGTTGAGTGTAAGTCTTAGCAATCTTAGAAGATGAAACCTGTGAAAACGACCAATAAGCATTAAATTGTCTTGTATAGAAGTATTGGCTGTCGGTAAACAAAGCTACTGTGTTACTACTAAACTACACCTTGATTTTTACTGACTGAAGGCAGTAATCCTCACTGGCACAGCCATGCTAAATGTAAAACATGCTCGAACTGACATTTTCCACTTGTATTTACCCCTCAGCTCTCCGAGTCACCAAACCCATGAAGAGCGTGGTGGTCCCAGAGACTCATGTGGCCACGTTTGAGTGTGAAGTTTCTCACTTCAACGTGCCATCCACCTGGCTGAAGGACGGCGTGGAGATTGAGATGAGCGAGAAGTTCAGGATCGTGGTTCAAGGAAAACTCCACCAGCTGAAGATCATGGACACCAGCAGGGACGACTCTGCAGAGTACACCTTTGTCTGCGGGAACGACCGAGTCTCTGCCATGCTCACGGTTAACCGTAAGTTCCTTCAGATAGCTACTGTCATTGATACTGAAATGTAAGCATTAACGCTCCAGCCGGGGAGAACTTTGACTTGCAGACTTTCAAATAAACTTATTCATTAATGGATTAAAGGTTTATCAAACAACAATCTGTCAGTTACTTCTTCTCTAGGACACAACAAATGCTCAAAATACCCTTTATTAACCATATCATAATCTAAATTGAAGTGTCTGTGGCAGACAGACATCCTGTAATCTGAAACAATAAATTCAAAATGGCAGAATTTCAGAAGAACTTTATTTTGGATATACCATTTTGGATTTGAGCACAAAAAAGGGGGGTGGGGTGCAAGGTAAGTGCTTTTATTTGAACATGAATTTGAAATATTTAACCAATTTTTAAAGTTTCTTGACTTTTTTTAAGTAGAAACCCCATTAATTTTTTTTAAGCCCAAATCTGTAGGAGAAAACCCTGTATATTATTATTACATATGTAATCCAGAACTCCAGCTTTAATAACACCTTAAATCACTAATGGATCTGTAAAAACAATTAGTTTGTAAATCTTAATCTGAAATTTAATTATACATCTGTATAACCAAACACAGTGAATTACATTAAAGTTATGGATTAATTCATAATATTCCAGGCAGTATTTTTCCAAACATACTTTTGTCTGAAAGGCATCTGGAGGTGTCAGTACACTAACCATTAGTTTTGTCATTTCCAGCCATTCTGATCACATCAGCGCTGAAGAACCTGAATGCCCAGGAGAGAGACACTGTCACCTTCGAGATCACTGTTAACTATGAGGGAATTGCATACAAATGGCTGAAAAACGGCTCAGAGATTCGCTCCACGGACAGATGTCAGGCCCGCCGCAAACGGCTCACTCACACTCTGAGCATCAGGAGCATCCACTTTGGAGACAGTGCTGAGTACGCCTTTGTGGCTGGCTCTGCTGTTTCCACTGCCAAACTTTACGTTGAAGGTAAGAATTGCTTCAGTTTCAGTTTTCTGCTGAGGAGCTAGTGTACAGTGGCTTAATCACGGCGTGCAGCCATCATATGAAGCCATCTTCATTACCACTGGGCCCTGCTAAAAGACCCCTACAACTCAAATTCACTTATAGTAAAGAACCCAGGAAACCTCCTAATGAACTTCTGTAACCTATCAAAACCACTAGACCCTCCAAAATAATGTCTAGGTCTTTAAGTACCTAGACATTGAGGACCCTGGACCTCTCAAATGGCCTTCAGACTCTTCTCAACATATGGAGCGCCTTGATGACCACGATAACCTCCTAATGGACATCTAGACCTAGTAAAAGACTACTGGAACATGCTTAGTGACCTCTAGAGCCTCCTAATGACCACCAATACACTTACAGGATCATTAGGGCCCCCTTAAGGACTTGTAGAAACTCCCCAGTAACCACTTACCACTAGAACCTGCCTGTTGAGCTCTAAGGCCTGAGAGTGCACCGACAAAATAAATAGCTAAATAAGATCAAAACTTTATTTATATAGTTGTGTTAGCTCTTTGTGATTTCAGCACTATGAGTGACCGCTTTGACATTACAGTCAGTTTCAATGTAAAGGCCAAACATACTGATAAATGGAACTCAAGTTTTTATCCCTGCTGTTTTCTGTTACAGCCCGTGTGGTTCAATTCACCAAACACCTGAAGGACCTGAAGATCACTGAGAAGAAGAGGGCGACTTTTGAATGTGAAGTTTCCGAACCGAACGTCCAGGTGATCTGGATGAAAGATGGTCAGGAGCTGGAGACATCTGATAGGTACAGTGGCTCACTTTGAGCTGTTGAAACAGTTTGATTAATTATACAAACACCACAAAAACAAATAAATGAAACGTGTCTTGATCATATCTCTTCTGCCTCACCTTCTCTGTTTGCTGCAGCTATAAAATCAGCTCAGATAAGTTTGTGCACCGTCTGGTTCTGCCGTCTGTCTGCCTTTCTGATGCCGGAGAATATTCTGCTGTGGCTGGGTCTAGTATGTCCAAGGGCATCCTGGCAGTCGAGGGACGGGACATCAAAATCTCAGCACCTGCTAAAAGGCACATCGCTGTGAGTTAGGAATATACAACGTAGAACATGCTAGGGTCTCGTATGATGTCGGTAGCCCACCTGTGGTTTTCTGGTAATTCAGTCAGTACTGTTTTGCCCTCATTAGGTAGGTAGGTAGAACTTTATTGATCACACAGTGGGGAAATTCCAGTGTTCCAGCAGCAGTAAAGGACAAAACAACATGACACCATAAGGATAAACACCCCACACGTATCTTGAGAAAATAAGATCTGGGTACCCGAAAAACCAAACAAAAATATAATATTTCAGAGACAATCAAGAACAAGAATAGACCTCCCACAGTTTGTCCCTGAGACACAAGTCAAAAAAGCTACCTAGGAACAAGACAAAAAAGAGTAGTATTGAGAGGAATCAAGAAAACAACCAGGAAATCAAGAACAATCGAATATTACTCACAATTAATCCCACAACGGGGGAAAGAAATCTGTGTTTCAGCCATAAGGATTTCTAAGGAACTACTCAAAAATACCTAAAGCAGGGCAATGTACAGTATTTGAGAGAGATCAGGAACAAGATATTACATGTGAGCCTATTTGCAATGCATTTCACCCCCAGGAGCTGAATATTGCACCTCAGTCGACTATTGCATAGTCCCTCATAATTTCACCTAGCTTATCACTGCAGTGATGTGTTGTACAGTCTGATTGCTGTGGGGAGGAATGACCTGTGGTAATGTTCCTTCTTACACTGGGGATGTAACAGTCTCGTGCTAAAAGAACTGTTCAGAGCCACCACTGTGTTGTGCAGGGGATGGGAGGGGTTATGCATGATGGGTTTTAGTTTCGCCAGCATCCTTTTTTTTTTACCACCTCCTCTCATTACCATACTTTGGGGGGGTAGACCAGAGGGGTGCTACTTACTTGATGAATATAACATAAAATAACTTGAATATGCGACTGTAGATTTGTGAGGGACTGTGTCGGTTATAGTTTTTTTCCCTCTTTTTTCCTCTTTTTCATTATTATGCACCACTTCTCCCAGAAATTTGTTGCAGTCACAAACGTTTTGGTATTCTCATGTTTGTTTCTGTTTGCCAGAAAAAAGTCAAATCTGATCCAGTCTGCACAAAACTCCAAATATGGGCTGGACAGAATTATTGATACCTCCAACTTAATATTTGGCAGCACACCCTCTGGACAAAATGACTGAAATCAGTCACTTCCTGTTGAGTTTCTTACACCTCTCTACTGGATTTGTGGACCACTCTCCTTCTGTCAGCTGATCCAGGTCAACATCGCCTTGCTGGTACATCTGTACCGAGAGAGGTTCTCAAGTAGAGCTTGTCTTGCTCACAAGTGTGTGAACAGACTCATCATCTTGCAGAAGAACATAAAAGCAGAATGAACAGAGCAGATGATGTTAGCACTGTGGGGGGTTGTCTTCTGTTGTACTATCACATAAATATTATAGTCTTGTGAGCAAGACAGGTCACTTTCTAGTCACAGGTTTTGCTGAGAATTTCTGGGAAATCCAGCATCTTTGTTCTCAGTATTCAACCTTACCCCGTTCATCTGTTTTTGCAGGTTGTTGAGAAACAAAGAGCAACACTCGAATTTGAGGTGAATGTGGACGACGTGGAGGGTCACTGGCTGAGGAACGGCGTGGAGATCCAGTTCTCAGTGGAGGAGAGGTTCAGCTACACCACCATCAGGAAGCTCCACCGCCTCACCATCTCTGAGACCTATAGGAGCGACGCCGGGGAGTACACCTTCATCGCTGGCAAAAACAGGAGCACCATGCACCTGAATGTCATGCGTAAGAACTGACACCACAGACCTCACTCATCCACATCAATGACTTGTATGTTTATTTCATGCCTTACGCATTTATCTGTGCAAATTTGAAAATGTCATTGTAGTTGGTTCACAAACAATTTACTATCAATAGGAAAATTAATAAAATTTCTACATGCAAAGCACTGGTGATAAATGAATTAGTAAATCCACTCGCCACCATACGCACGTGGTGGAAGGATTCAGAGCCTTAACTCATGTAAAACTACCCACACCATAATGTAAAAACACTGCATTACAAGTAAAAGGCCTGCATTTAAAATTGTACATAAGTAAAACTGTTCTCAACTTCATGTAGTTAGGGTATTACAGTAAAAGTACACAAGTATTCTCAGGTGGAGCTGGCTTCAACTACTTTATATACAGTTAGCTAGTTAGTCCAGTGGTTGCCAACCTAAGGCTCGGTCCCCTCCAAGGGTCACCAGATAAATCTGAGGGGTCATCACATGATTGATGGGGAGGAAAGAAGAAAAACCAGGGTTCTGATATATTTTTGCAAATCTTTCATTATAAACAGGTAAGTAATGTGATGTATCACAGAGATATGTGAAAAAGGCTGAGGCAACACACGTGGCTAGTCATGAGAACACTGCAGAGTTGTGCTTGCTTTGGTTCAAAGCAGCTGTTGGTCACAAAACGTTTGCTGTTTCATGCAAGCTTTTCTCTTTTATATATTCTGAGATGTGGGAAAATGTCAATTGCCATCATCTCTTGTGCTTTCTAACTTCAGTACCAGAGCCTCCTGGGATTGTCCTCCACATGCAGCCACAGACGGCAATGTCAGGTCGATCTGTTCGCTTTTCAGTGCGGGTGAACGGCATCCCTCAGCCTCAGGTGTTCTGGTATAAAGACTCCCAGGCTCTGTCCACTAGCTACAAGTGCAAGTTTGTCCACGACGAAGGTGAACACACATTGGTGCTGCTTGAAGTCTTCCCCGAGGATGCCGCCATCTACAGCTGCAAGGCCACGAATGACTATGGAGAGGCGACAAGCTCCGCCCCTCTTACTGTGGAAGGTGTGTTTAGAAATTTATCCTCAGCAAGGTATTGGAGACTGTTTCATTCCTTCCTTTGAGGGTTTTATTAGAATTGTGAAACTCAATTTTATGATGTTTTCTGTAGCACTTCAAAGCAGGCAGTGTTATGCAATAAGCTGTTTTGTTTTTGGTTTTATTCTGCAATAAACAACATACTAAACATCCACAGAACATAAAACCCACAGAAAAAGACACAAATTCAGTCCAACCTGCACATAAAGAAACAAAAAATAAAAAAGTGACATCTAATAAAACAAGCTACTAATGGCATCTATCAGTTTTGGTGTTAGCTCACTTATGGCTGTGCTGCCAACTATAGTGGCTCTTTTTATGAAAATGGTACATTTCTAAGGAATGATCCTTTTATATGTGGTCCAATTATTTGTGGTTTCAACTGATCCATTATTTCCTTTATTTAAATTAAAAAAAAGTCAAATGACCATCAACCTCACGTATTTGAAATATCTTATTGTGTCTAATTGGAATGTGAAAAAGAGACTTTACGCATAACATGATTCATTATCAGAATCGTCATTGATTTATTTTTCAGTGTCTGGTCTTGCAGTTCCTGAGGTGGTTAAACCCGTGGCTCGGGTCTCACCTCCAGCCCTCATCTCTCCCATGCGGGACGTCCTGGTCTCAGAGGGCCGCCCTGCCCGGTTCCAGTGCACCATCTCTGGGGAAGGTAGTGAGCACTGCTCACATTATCCTGATTGTTGGTTTACAGAATTATACTGACCTGCAGAGAGACGCAGGCCTTGGACCTGGGTTACATCACAGACAAGTTTTTATGTTTATGAACTACATTTGGTCATATTTTAGTAAGAAGCATCCTTGTTTTCTGAGGCATTTGTTTGAATTTGCTGGTTAAACTAGCTCAGCACTTCCTGTTTACCTGTTAATTTAATATTTAGTCTTTTATTTGTGGTATGTTTTGATTAAAGTTAGTGGCCGGTGCTGGCATGAGATGTTTTCAGTCAGTTTCAGGACCCAGCCTGTCCAGTTCAGCAAATGTATAGTGAAACAGACGCATGGGCCAGATGATCCTGACTGTAAATGAACACTGTGTCTCCAGCTCTGCAGATTTCTTGGTTCTGTAATGACAGAGGGATCAGACAGTCAGACATCTTCAGGATGTCTCATTATGGTGACACCTGCCAGTTGGATATTTCCAAAGTTCTCATCGACCACCAAGGGGAGTACTCATGTGTTGCCACAAATTCGGCAGGAATGGTCACATGTGCTGCCACTTTGAATATTGGTGAGTTTGTCAGGTGTACATGTACTAATGACATTTGAATAAAACTGTCACTGTCAGACCTGTACTCACTGCATGTGCTTAAGTAGCCAAAGTGTGGCCTTCTCTGTGAGCATGTTCCTTGGTAGGGATGCTCTGATGTTTCAGCTCAAAACCTGAATCTAACACGGTGGTTTCCACCATGGCAATTCAAAACTGTGAGACATCTGAGAAACCTTTTTAAGTCTGGGTTTCTTTTAGCCAGTTCGCTAACAGAGGTACTTTACTAGTTAATTACTGAGAACTAATCGGTGGAGTTTAATATAAATTACTGGGTTGATTACAGGGATTATGGGCTCCTACCAAAGGGTGCTCAATCAATCAGAGCATCTTTGTAAGTAACTGCAGCACATACTGTCCAGACAGATGTAGGTGTTAAAGAGTGTTGTCTTCCCTCTAGAGCTAAATCAAGGAAACTAGCATCAAAATGTTGAGGGCATGCCTTATACTCACACTGTCGAATATAAAATAAAGCACAAAAACAGATTTTTATTGGCAATACAAAGCTGTACAGCAGGGGCAAGTGGCAAGGTTTCAGGCTTGTGTGTTCAGTCTGCCAAGCCTGAGATCACCGGGCATTTTCTGAAATCCTCTTCTTCTTTGCCTTCCACAGAGTCAGATAAGAAAATAGATATTAGTTCCAGCTGTGCCTCCAGTAGAGCAAGAGTATTAGCCTAGCTTAGCACAAAGACTAGAAGCTGTTGGCTCTGTCAAACCAGACGAAATGTAGACACTCCACTGTAATTTTCAGACAAAATTATCACAGAAGAATATCAGATCTTGGAAGGGTTGCCATGTAACTAAAACAGGTTAACTTTGGTGGATGCAATACTGCTAGCCTAGCTAATCCTGTTTTACCTGCATCTGTGTACTGGATATTGATCTTCTCATTTGATTCTGACTAAGATGGCAAACAAGACAATATGTTGTAATCAAGCATACTCCACAATGCTGTTGGTATGCCACAAATTGTGTCTTTTTTCTGTCAAAACCTAGAGTCAGCCCAAGGAATGGCTGGCTTTTTAGGCTTTGACTAGTTTGTCATTATTTATGTGCTATTGTCTGCAGACTCTCTGTAGTTAACTTTTTGTGACCGTGCATTATAAATGTGTTTTAAAATCAGCTGCACTGTATTTGTTTCATCCTCACTGTCAGCACCTGTTACAGGATTCTCTTAATGATGCATGGCATCTTCTTTTCCTACACAAGTAGCTCTTAGCAGCAGGAACGTCTTTGTTCTCAGACAGGAATCTTTATTTCAGAGGAATGCAGCATGGTCAAAACAGAACAACTGAATTTTGGAAACCTGGCTTTCCTCACACTCAAGCACGGACATGATCCATAGCCTTTTTATTTTAAATTTTGGCTCCAGCCAAGCTTGCATGATTGACAGTGGAAACCAGCCACTGTCCACTCCCTCACTGATCCAGACTGATCCTCAACGCTCCACTCCAACTGCACTCTTCAAACAAGTTGTGACACAAGTAACCTGAAGAAGTCGCCAGAATGATGTGTTGACCTAATTCTACTCTTTCTTATTGCCCAGATGAAAAAGCCTTAGCTAGAGTGTCGAGCATTGGGGCTAAGCTAACTCAGAGAATGGAGGCTCAGACAGAGAGTTTCAGCTCTCTGTCAATGGAAGAAACAACCTACAGTACTGAGTTTACTGAGATGGTCTCTGAGAGTTCCTCCGTGTTTGGGAGGATGGTTGAGATTCACATGGAGAGCTCTGACAGCAGTTTTGACATTAAACTCTCAGCCAGCCCCAAACTGCTGATGGAAATGAGTGAC
>NW_018128078.1:435203-438996 GCF_001952655.1 Monopterus albus
TCATAATGGCCGCAGCCTGGTGAGCACGGAGCGGGTGAGGAGCTCTCAGAGCGGGGGGTTGTTGTCCCTGGTCATCCAGGGTGTTGGTGTGGCAGACCAGGGCATGTACCGCTGCACCGCCACCAACCAACATGGCCAGAACAGCTCCTCCGCCCAGCTCACTGTTGAAGGTGGTTAATGTTTCTTTTGTTATCAGTCTGTCTCTCCATCTGGTCCATCCCACCTCTCTGCTGCGCCTCCTGCTTCATCCCTTCCACTCCTAATTTAATATTTCCTCTTAGACTGTAAAACCTGTTAGACTGTCCTAGAATAACAAGCTGTGTAGTCAAGTTTGTCCTCTCCCCGCTGCTGCCAGCTTTGCTTTCTAACCTCATCATCCATCCTACTAACTTTTGTGTTTAATCATCGTCTTATACTCTCTGACCCCTAATTACTCTCCCTAACTTTATTCTCACCCAGCTAAAGAAGCAAATCTCAAAGCAGAAACCCCCATCCCCACCGATTCTGTGCGTAAAGTGCCTCAGGCAGGCAGGGAGACCGCTAGAGATCCCCCTGACCGAGATAAGCAGGAGGTGGTGGAAAAGCTGGGATCATCACCTCCATCTTCCCAGAGACCCTACAGCCTCATCAGCCACCTGTATTTCCCTGATGTTGTGCCTCATGAAGAGCAACGCTTCTCCAGCTGCCCCGAGTTCCTGATCAAACTGCCCCCAGAGTTGCTGATCAGGAACAGAGAAAGCAACTCCTTGTATTGTGTTATGAACGGGGTTCCCACTCAGTTTGTCATTTGGCTTTACAACCGGTTGAACGTCAAGGATTCCTTGTCTTACTCTCTGAAGCCTGATGACTTCCTGTGCTGTGTAAATGTTCAAAATGTGGGACCTGGACAAGGGGGCTCATACACTTGCAAAAATGTTAACTCAGCAGGGGATGCTGAGTGCAGCACAGTGATGAAAGGTTGGCATCTGCATGGTTTTGGTCCTTCTGCTCACTCGGGCTTTGTTTGACCCACCACTCATCCACACTGCTTTCCACCTACACCCGAGGCACACTTCTTCACAGGGTGGCACCACTTCTTCAGCAGGGTTATAATCACTGTGTTTAGGAGATGTTGCTGACCTTAGAATCCAATCCTGCTTTACTGACTAAAATATTCAAAAGGATAAAAGGAGAGGGGCTCTCATATCTCTAAGAATTTTCCAAAAAGCCCAAGCGGCTACATGCTAAAGATGAAATGAAAGCATGCCAGAATGTCAGTTTAAAGAAAAAAACAAATGAGGATATGGATGCACGACCTGTCACTGATTCTAACAGTCATGCACCATATGAGACTTTATGTTCCATTATTGTAGTGGTTTTAACTGGTAAACATTTGTGTCTTTACAGTAACTGCGGTGGAGAAGGAATCTGTGATCCAGGAGGAAATGAAAGGTAAACATTTATTCCCAAGGATGTCTTTGTCCCTAACAGGGAACTTTTTCAGTGGCCTTCTTTGTCTTTATGAAGAATGTAATTTTATGATACTGACTTTGTCCTCAGATTGTGCTGGAGAGAAATTCTTGATATATTGTGAAAATCTGAATTATTCAATCTCCTTGTTTCACATGTTTTACCAGGAGTTGATGGATGTTTTTCATTACATTAACACTCATTTTCTTTATGCTACTGCAAATTTTATTTTTTCAAAATATGCTGTTTACTTTGAGGAAAATATTTACTTGACCTCCACTTAGGAGATTTTTCCAGAGCTGTAAATAAACATACAGCACAAAGTATAGAATTTCAGATCACTGTTCAAAGAGTCTTTTCCAGCAGATAAAACTTTTGAGTAAATTAATAATTAAAAAAAGGATAAAAGTAAGCTGTCTAAAGCACATGAAATGGCACGGTTTTCTCATTTGCCTTGCAGTCTAATATAACTCTGTTTTCAGAGCAGCTGATTGTATTGTGGTTGGAGTATGTGGCTCACTTTACATTAAACTGTCACTGTTCCACTCAGCTTTCTCTAGCTCAACCGTCACAGTGGAAGAGGAAATGGAGGAATCGTACTACACCGGCCTAAAGTTACCAGACAAAACCAAAATACTTGAACTCAAGCCAGAGTCCAAACAGTACTCCAGCACTTTGGAGAAGAAGAAAGAAAAGCCAGTTTTCCTCAGTGAGCTTACTCCAGCAGCAGTGACTGCTGGGGAAACTGCTACATTTACCGTCAGAGTTTCTGGCTTTCCTAAGCCCACTGTTCAGTGGTTCCACAATGGGCAGATTATAACAACTTCATCCATGTATACATTTGTTCATGAGCGAGATGAGTATAGCTTGGTCATTAACAAAGTTGAAAGGGAGTCTGAAGGAGAGTACTCTTGTACAGTCAGCAATAGATATGGCCAATCAACATGCACTTCCTATCTGCATGTTCAGGTGAAGGAGCCAGAAAGGGAGGAAAAAGTCGATGGGATAAGGTTTGTACCCACTGGCAAACCCCCAGAGTTCACTAAAAGTATAGAGTCTGTTCGGTTGTCTGAGGGAGGACAGGCTTTCTTCAGGTACAGTGTGATTGGAGATCCCCTCCCTGAAGTTCAGTGGTTCAAAGGCAGCTTTCACATTCAGCCTAGTGGGCTGTGTATCATTGTGCACAATCCAGATGGATCAGGTTTTATTAATATAAAGAGTGTTAAACAAGAGCACAGCAGCATCTACACCTGTAAGGCCTCCAACCAGTATGGGGAAGCCTCTTGTACTGCTGAGCTGCTTGTGTCCAGGGAGAAAGTTCAAGAAGACTACACACTAGTTCAGAAAACAAAAGGTTTGAAGATATCCATGACGGAGCAAACCTCAGAATCCAGATTATACCAGGAAAGAACCCGGTCTGATCAGATGATTTATACCATTAGCACTGAGGACCTGCAAATTATTCCCAGCGAGGAGGTAGGAACCCTCAGCGATCTTGATATTTCCTCTGCCACCCTTCATCGAGAGCAGCTTATCCAAAAGGCGGCAGTGCTGCAGTCTCATGAAATTCAAGAGAGGGTTTCTTTGGCTCCCACACATCCACCTCAGATCTCAGCTGTTCCCGTGAAACAACTTCACATGGCGACTTTGTTATCCTTAGTCCAGGAGAAGCCAAAGATCACTGAGCAGCACTCTGAACAAATTGTCAGCCCTGAGATAGTCAAACTCCAGTTAGCCAAAGAGCAGCTGTCCAAACACATGTCAGCTACATCTGAAGAGGTCCTCCCTCTTATCACAGTGAGAGCTGAGATCTTGACAGACCAGGCGCCAGAGCAGACGAAGACCTTAACTGAACCAATGCAGCTCGTTAGTGGTCACCAAGTAGCGTTTGCTCTACCCATTACTGATGAAACTTCAAGCATCATGCATAGACCAGAGGAAGAGAGGAGCTTTAAAGTCACAGAAGGGGTTAAGATTTTATATTTGGCTCAGTCTGCAGCACAATGTCCACTCAGAGAAGGGCACTCTGAGACTCTGTCAGCTGTAGATGCAGCCGCCAAACCCCTGATAGAGAAAGAGCAGTTTAAACCAGTCATAGCACCAGTGAGCGAAATTATAGCAGCTTTATCCAAGGAGCAGAATTTTGAATTACACAAACCAGAGCAGGAAAATGTCACTCCATGCAAAGACGTGGTCTGCAAGTGGGCTATAACTGCTGCAGAGAAATATGAACTCCAAGGTGAACATGTAGGACAGTTGCCAGGTATAGCATCTTCAGTCTGTCTGCAGCCTCAGCAGGAGGGAGAAAGACTCCTGAATCTGCAGGTAATCAGTGATCAGGAGG